>NW_027095450.1:435598-630061 GCF_036850765.1 Saccopteryx bilineata
CTATATAAGATGCACCTTAATTTTGAGACACAATTTTTGAGAAAATCATAACAATTGCAAATAAACAGGTAATGCAAGAAAAATAAAATACAACCACTCTATAAAATGCAACCAGGTTTCTAACCCCACATTTTTTCAAAAAAGAATGATTCTTCTACATGGAAAAATATGGTATACACCCTCCATATGTTTCTGTGAACATTCCATGTTTTCTTTTTATTTATTTATTTTTTTTTACAGAGACAGGGAGAGAGTCAGGGAGAGGGATAGATAGGTACAAAAAGACAAAAATTGAGAGAGTTTATATTATGTGTCAGGTCACAGATCAATCATCAGTTTTTTGTTGTGATCCCTTATGTGTTCATTGATCCTGTCTCATATGTGCCTTGACCATGGGGCTACAGCTGATTGAGTGACCTCTTTCTCAAGCCAATGACGTTAGGCTCAAGCTGGTAAGCTTTGCTCAAACCACATGAGCCTATGCTCAAGCTGTCACCCTTGGGATCCCAAACCTGTGTCCTCCTCATTCCGGGCAAATTCTCTAACCACTGAGCCATTACCTGCTCAGGCTTTGAATATTTTTTCTTTTAATTTCTCTGGATTTTATTTTGTATCCTGGTTCTTACTATGGGTGGAAAGGCTGTGTATTTTAAGGTTTTCTTGCCCTAAAATATATTCATCACTATATTTTTCTATAGGTTTCCTTATCTAGTTTTTATTTCCATTAATTTTAAGGTATTTTGAAACTTGAATTGTGATTTTGAGGGGAAGGGATAATTTAGGAGTGAATTTCCTTACGTTCAGAAAAGGGATTTTTAGATAGTTTCTATTACTGTTTACTATTTTAAGTGTAATGACTACAAGAAACATGCTTTATATCATTTCAAAGGTTCGAGGTAGTTGAAACTTGCTTAAAGAACTTACAGGATTATCTGTGGTAAATGTTTTCCAAGTGCACTTCCCTGCTGCCTCCTCGTGTGCACCTTGAGAATAACAGCTCAGATCAGTTCACCTAGAAAAATACATCAGTTGGGTGTTGTGCATTATCTATCAATGTTAAATCCAAGTCTATCTAAAAGAAACTTTTATATCTTGTAAAAATAAGGAATTTCTAGTTACTGCAGTGCTACTTCTTTCAACTGTTAATTGTAGTGAAAGCAAGAGATATACTTGGTATCATTTCAATCCTCTGAAGTTGGCTGGAACTTGCTCCATAGAACATACAATAATATTCTCTGTTACATGTGCTTCTCTGTTGCCACCTCATGTGCATCTTGGGAATCACACATCAGTACAGGTCCAAAGAAATAGTTTGCTAGAGTGCATTGTCTTTAAACATTGATTTCAATTTGTTGTTTCTGTAAAGATTTTGTGTATCTCTAGTTGTTTGTTTTCTGAAAATTCCTCGGTTCATCTTGATTTCCTTCTTTCCTTTCAGCCATGCTTTCAAACAACATTTGAAAGTGCCCATCATATACCAGGCACTGTGCTAGGAACTCATGTCTTTGCACTCAATGACCTCCCATTCTACTCTTTTAACTGCTGTCTTTCGATTTTTTTTTCCTCTTTTTAGAAGCAGAAAAGAGGGAGAGACAGTCAGACAGACTCCCGCATGTGCCAGACCGGGATCCACCTGGCACGCCCTCCCAGGGCGATGCTCTGCCCACGAAGGGGCGATGCCCTGCCCATCCTGGGCATCGCCATGTTGTGACCAGAGCCACTCTAGCACCTGAGGCAGAGGCCACAGAGCCATACCCAGCACACGGGCAATCCCTGCTCCAATGGAACCTTGGCTGCAGGTAGGATATTGTGAGACAGAGAGGAAAGCGTGGTGGAATGGTGGAGAACAAATGGGCGCTTCTCCTGTGTGCCCCCACCAGGAATCAAACCTGGGTCCTCTGCACACTAGGCTGACGCTCTACCACTGAGCCAACCGGCCAGGGCTTGAATTTCTTTTATATCTACTTCATGTATTGCAAATAGGATGTGCTTTGATTTGACAAGTATGTTGAATTTTAACAGCTATTTTATTATAAATAAAATAGCCACCTCATGTGCATGTTGGGAATCACATGTTAGTATATTTCCAAAGGAATTTTTGGCTAGAGGGCATTGTCTTTAAACGTTGATTCCAAGGTACCTAAAATAGTTTTGCTAAAGTTGTAAGGTTTCACATTTACTGAATTATTTACAAGAGTTAAACAGCTGTTTGCCTCTCAGAAAAAGAAATGTTAAAAATTACAATAGAACTCTGTTTTTTTACATGTTGTACCTGTAGTGCCTCTGCTTCGACTCACAAAAAGAATAAATTTTTTATTTTTATAACTGTTTCTTTTCTTCCTTTATAAAATAGTAAAAATCAATTCATACATACAAAGATATATTTTTAAATCATTTCTCAATGCAATATTATATAGTTCATTTAGTTATTCTTTACATTTGTGTTTTGGATAAAAAGAGTTTTAAGTTATTCAAGGTCTATGTTACACGTTTATGGTATCAAATTCACTGCAGTATTAAAGAGTGACATAGCTTATTTCTCTACAGGTAAAGCAGCATTAGTAATTTAAATAGTACTCAGTTTTGATATACAGTGATGTACCTGTACTGCATCTGATTAACATTGCAAAATGTATGAAAGAATGTTGTATCTACTGACTGTCTGTTTTCCTCTTTAAAAAATAGAAAAAAACAATTCATACTTATGAATATATATTTTTAACACATTGCTAAATGCAATGTTATATAATGCTTTTAGTTATTCCTTGTATTCGGGTTTCCTATAGGAAGGATTCTAGAGTTACTTGAGTTCTTGTGTTTTACATGTCTGTTTTCAAGTTTTCTGCAATATTTAAAGGAGGTACATAGCTGTGTGCTCTACAGGTAAAGCAGTGTTAGTATTTGAAATAGGAATCAGTTTTATTACACAATACTGTACCTGTACAGTTTCTCCTTAGCTATCAAAATGAATGAAGAATAATGTTTCAAATAACATTTAGATTTCTTAGATAAAAAACAAGTAAAACTCAATTCATACTTATTAAAATATATTTTTCTCAACACCTTTCATAATCCATTGCATGAGGGTTTCATATAAGATGAGTTTTAAGTTATTGTAGTTCATGTGTTACCCGTGTCTGGTTTCAAATTCACTGCTGTAATAAAAGAGTTACATATCTGTTTGTTCTACAGGTAAAGCAGTGTACCTGTACTGCTTCTGCTTAGCAACAAAAAATGAAGGAATTAGTTATTCGTTGTATGTGGGATTCGTTTAAGATGGGTTCTAGAGTAACTACAGTTTTCGTGTTTCACATGTCTGTGTTCAAATTCACTGCATTATTTACAGTAGTTACATAGCTGTTTGCTCTAAAGTTAAAGCAGTGTTAGTCGTTGAAATAAAACTCAGGTTTGTTACACAATACTGTATGTGTACTGCTTCATCTCACCTATCAAACAGAATGAAGAATAATGTTTCAAATAACTTTCTGTTTCCTTCTCTAAAGCACAAGTAAAAATGAAGAGATATTTTTTGAACACATATCTTAAGGTATTGTAAAAGAAATTATTTAGTAATTCTTTGCAATTTTTTCTGCTAACAACAGTTTCAAGTTTTCTGAATTAGTTTTTCTGAAGAATATGCTTTCATGTTTACTGAACGATTTACAAGAATTATACAACTGTTTGCTCTTCAGTTATACAGTGTTATTAATTGAAATAGGACTCAATTTTCTTACACAGCCATGTTCCTGAACTGCTTTAGCTTAGCATCACAAAATGAATGAAAGAATTTTGTTTCTATTAACTGTTCCTTTTCTTCTCTAAAGTTAATAATTCTTTAGTTCTTTATTGTATGCGGGTTTCATATAAGAAGGGTTCTAGAGTTACTAGATTTTTTTGCTTCTCTTGCCTGTGATCAAATTCACTGCTGTACAGCAGTTACATATCTGTTTGATGTACAGATAAGCAGTGTTAGTAGTCATTGAAATAGGACTCAGTTTTGAGATACAGTAAAGTACTTGTACTGCATCTGCTTAGACTGAAAAAAAGAATGAAAGAATTTAGTATCTACTAAATGTCTGTTTTCCTCTGTAAAAAATAGTAAAATCAATTCATACTCATGAATATATAATTTTATAACATTGCTAAATGCATTGTTACATAACTCTTAGATATTTGTTGTATGCAAGTTTCATAAAAGAAGGGCAATAGAGTTACTAGAGTTCTAGAGTGTCACGTGTCTGTGTTCAAATTCAATGCAGTATTTACAGGAGATACATAGCTGTTTCATCTACACGTAATGCAGTGTTAGTAGTCACTGAAATAGGAATCAGTTTTGAGTTACAGTAAAGTACTTGTACTGCATCTGCTTTGCATCGCAAAAAGAATGAAAGATTGTTGTATCTAAAACTGCTTTCCTCTGTAAAAAATAGTAGAATCAATTCATACTGTTGAATATATATTTTTAACAAATTTTAAAAACATTGTTATATAACTTTTTTACTTATTCGTTGCATGTGGGTTTTGTATAAAAAGTGCTTAACTAATTGGAGTTCAGGTGTTTCACTTGTTTGTTTTCAAATTCATTGCACTATTCAAAAGAGTTACATACCTGTTTGCTCTACAGGTAAAACAGTGCTGGTAGTCATTGAAATAGGACTCAGTTTTGAGATACAGTAAAGTACTTGTACTGCATCTGCTTAGCACCGCAAAAAGAATGAAAGAATGTTTTATCTAATAACTATCTGTTTTGCTCTGTAAAATAATAATAAAAATCAATTCATTCTTATGAATATGTTTTATCAAATTTCAAAATGCATTGGTACATAAGTCTTTTCCTTTTTTTGCATACATGTTTTGTATAAGAAGTGTTAAGTTATTGGAGTTCAAGAGTTTCATGTGTTTCTTATCAAATTCACTGCACAATTTAAAAAGTTACATAGCTGTTTGCTCTACAAGGATAGCAGTGTCAGTAGTCATTGAAATAGGACTCAGTTTTGAGATAGAGTAATGTACTTGTACTGCATCTGCTTAGCATCACAAAATGAATGAAAGAATGTTCTTTCTACTAACTGTCTGCTTTCTTCTGTACAGAATAGTAAAATCAATTCACACTCATGATTATCTTTTAAAACACATTGCTAAATACATTGTTAGAAACTCTTTTAGTTATTCGTTGTATGCGGGTTTCATATAAGAAGGGTGCTAGAGTTATTAGAGTTCTAGAGTTTCACGTGTCTGTGTTAAAATTCACTGCTGTATTTACAGGAGACACACAGCTATTTTATCTACAGGTAAAGCAGTGTTAGTAATCACTCAGTTTAGAGAAACAGTAATGTACTGCATCTGCTTAGCATCACAAAATGAATAAAAGAATGTTCTATCTACAAACAGTGTTTTTCTTTGTACAAATAGTAAAATCAATTCATACTCATGACTATATATTTTTAACACATTGTTAAATGCATTGTTATATCAGTCTTTTCCTTATTTGTTGCATGTGGGTTTTGTCTGTGTTCAAATTCAATGCACTAATTAAAAGTGTTACATAGCAGTTTGATTTACAAGGAAAGCAGTGTTAGTAGTCATTGAAATAGGACTCAGTTTTGATAAACAGTAAAGTACTTGTACTGCATTTGCTCAGCATCAAAAAAAGAATGAAAGAATGTTTTATCTAATAACTACCTGTTTTCCTCTATAAAACAATGGTAAAACTCAAATCATTTTCATTAATATGTTTTATCACATTGCTAAATGCATTGTTACTTAAGACTTTCCTTATTTGTTGTATGCCGGTTTTGTATAAGAAGTGTTTAAGTTATTGGAGTTCAAGAGTTTCACGTGTTTGTTTTCAAATCCACTGCACTATTTAAAAGAGTTATATAGCTATTTGCTCTACAGGGATAGCAGTGTCTGTCATTGAAATAGTACTCAGTTTTGAGATACAGTAAGGTACTTGTACTGCATCTGCTTAGCATCTCAAAATGAATAAAAGAATGTTCTATCAACAAACTGTGTGTTTTCCTCTGTACAAAATAGTAAAATCAATTCAAATGCATGCCTATGTATTTTTAACACACAGCTAAATGAATTCTTATATCAGTCTTATCCTTATTCGTTGCATCCGGGTTTTGTATAAGAAGTGTTTAAGTAATTGGAGCTCATGTCTTTCAAGTGTTTGTTTTTAAATTCACTGCACTATTTAAAAGTTACATAGCTGTTTGTTTTACAGGAAAACCAGGGTTAGGAGTAGTCATTGAAATAGGACTCAGTTTTGAGATACAGTAATATACTTGTAGAGCATCTGCTTAGCATCACAAAATGAATACGAGAGTGTTTAGCATCACAAAATGAATAAGAGAGTGTTCTATCTACTAACTGTTTTCTTCTGTACAAAATAGTAAAACCAATTCATACTCATGATTATATATTTTAGCACATTGCTAAATGCATTTTTACATAACTCTTTTAGTTAATCATTGTATGCGGGTTTCATATAAGAAGGGTGCTAGAGTTACTAAAGTTATAGTGTTTCAAGTGTCTGTGTCCAAATTCACTGCTGTATTTACAGAGGACACATAGCTGTTATATCTACAGGTAAAGCAGGGTTAGTAGTCACTGAAATAAAACTCAGTTTAGAGATACAGTAATGTACTTGTACTGCATATGCTTAGCATCACAAAATGTAAAAAGAGTGTTCTATCTACAAACGGTGTGTTTTCCTCTGTACAAAATAGTAAAATCAATTCATACCCATGCCTATGTATTTTTAACACATTGCTAAATGCATTGTTATATCAGTCTTTTTTTTATTCGTTGCATGCGGGTTTTGTATACGAAATGTTTAAGTAATTGGAGCTCATTTGTTTTACGTGTCTGTTTTCAAATTCATTGCACTATAAGAGTTACATAGCTGTTTGCTTTATAAAGAAAAGAGTGTTAGAAGTAATTAAAATGGGACTCAGTTTTGAGGTACAGTAATGTACTTGTACTGCATTTGCTAAGCATCAAAAAGAATGAGAGAATGTTCTATATACTAACTGTCTGTTTTCTTCTGTACAGAATAGTAAAATCAATTCATACTCATGAGTATATATTTTAAACACATTCCTAAATGCATTGTTACATAACTCTTAAAGTTATTCGTTGTATACGGGTTTCATAAAAGAAGGGTGCTAGAGATAATAGAGTTCTAGTGTTTCACGTGTCAGTGTTCTAATTCACTGCTTTATTAACAGGAGATACATACCGGTTTCATCTACAGGTAAAGCAGTGTTAGTAGTCACTGAAATAAGACTCAGGTTAGAGATACAGTAATGTTCTTCTACTGCATCTGCTTAGCATCCAAAAATGAATAAGAGAATGTTCTATCTACTAACTAACTATTATCTTCTATACACTATAGTAAAATCAATTCATACTCATGAGTATATATTTTTAACACATTGGTAAATGCATTGTTACATAACTCTTTTAGTTATTCATTGTATGCGGGTTTCATATAAGAAGGAAGCTAGATTTAGTAGAGTTCTAGTGTTTCATGTGTTTGTGTTCAAATACACTGCTGCATTTACAGGAGATACATACCTGTTTCATCTACTGGCAAAGCAGTGTTATTAGTCACTGAAAAAGGACTCAGTTTATAGATACAGTAATGTACTTGTACTGCATCTGCTTTGCATCACAAAATGAAAAAAAGAATGTTCTATCTACAAACTGTGTGTTTTTCTCTGTACAAAATAGTAGAATCAATTCATACTCCTGCCTATGTATTTTTAACACATTGTTAAATTCATTGTTATATCTGTCATTTTCTTATTCGATGCATGCGGGTTTCCTATAAGAAGAGTTTAAGTAATTGGAGCTCATGAGTTTCACGTGTTTGTTTTCAAATTCATTGCACTATTTAAAGTAGTTACATAGCTGTTTGCTCTACACGGATAGCCATGTTAGTAGTCACTGAAATAGGACTCAGTTTTGAGATACAGTAATATACTTGTCCTGCATCTGCTTAGCATCACAAAATGAATAACAGAATGTTCTATCTATTAACTGTCTGTTTTCTTCTGTACAAAATACTAAAATCAATTCATACTCATGACTATATATTTTGAACTCATTGCAAAATTAACACATTGCTAATTGCATTGTTACTTAACTCTTTTAGTTTTTCGTTGTATGCGGGTTTTTATATAAGAAGGGTGCTACAGTTACTAGAGTTCTAGTGTTTCACGTGTCTGTGTTCAAATTCACTGCTGTATTTAGAGGAGATACATACCTGTTTCATGTAAAGGTAAAGCAGTGTTAGGAGTCACTGAAATAGAATTCAGTTTAGAGATACAGTAATGTACTTGTACTGCATTTGCTTAGCATCAGAAAATGAATAAGAGAGTGTTCTATCTAAAAACTGTGTGTATTCCTCTGTACAAAATAGTAAAATCAGTTCATACTCATAATTATATATTTTTAAAACAATGCTAAATGCAGGTACATAACACTAAGTTATTCGTTGTATGCGGGTTTCACATAAGAAAGGTGCTTCAGTTACTAGAGTTCTAGAGTTTCACGTGTCTGTGTTTAAATTCCCTGTTTTATTTACAGGAGATACATACCTGTTTCATCTACAAGTAAAGCAGTGCTAGCAGTCACTGAAATAGGTGTCAGTTTAGAGATACAGTAATGTACTTGTACTGCATCTGCTTAGCATCACAAAATAAAAAAATGAATGTTCTATCTACAATCTGTGTGTTTTCTTCTGTACAAAATAATACAATCAATTCATACTCATGCCTAGGAATTTTTAACACACAGTTAAATGCACTGTTATATCAGTTTTTTCGTTATTCATTGCAGGCATATTTTGTATAAGAAGTGTTTAAGTAATTGGAGGTCATGTGTTTCAAGTGTTGTTTTCAAATTCATTCACTATTTACAATTTTCATAGCTGTTTGTTCTACAGGGAAACCACTGTTAGTAGTCATTGTAATAGGACTCAGTTTTGAGATACAGTAAAGTACTTGGACAGCATCTGCTTAGCATCAAAAAATGAATAAAAGAATGTTCTATCTACAAACTGTGTTTTGCTCTGTACAACACAGTAAAATCAATTCATACTCATGACTATATATTTTTAACAAATTGCTAAATGCATTGTTATATCAGTCATTTCCTTATTTGTTGCATGCGGGTTTTTCTGTGCTGAAATTCAATGCACTAATTAAAAGATTTACATAGCTGTTTTATTTACAGGGAAAGCAGTGTTATTAGTTTTTAAATAGGACTCAGTTTAGAGGTACAATAATATAGTTGTACTTCTTCTGCTTAGCATCCAAAAATGAATAAGAGAATGTTCTATCTACTAACAGTCTATTTTCTTCTGTACAAAAGAGTAAAAGCAATTCATACTCATGACTATGTATTTTGAACTCATTGCTAAATTAACACATTGATAAATGCATTGTTACATAACACTTTTATTTATTCGTTGTATGTGGGTTTCATATAAGAAGGGTGCTAGAGTTACTAGAGTTCTACTGCTTCACGTGTCTGAGTTTGAATTCACTGTTTTATTTACAGAGATTCATACCTGTTTCATCTACAGGTAAAGCAGTGTTAGTAGTCATTCAGTTTAGAGAAACAGTAATGTACTTGTACTGCATCTGTTTAGCATCACAAAATGAATAAAAGAATGTTCTATCCCAAATGTGTGTTTTCCTCTGTACAAAATAGTAAAATCAATTCATACTCATGACTATATATTTTTAACACATTGCTAAATGCATTGTTATATCAGGCTTTTCTTTATTTGTTGCATTCAGGTTTTTCTGTGTTCAAATTCAGTGCTTAATTAAAAGAGTTACATAGGTGTTTTATTTACAGGGAAAGAAGTGTTAGTAGTTATTGAAATAGGACTCAGTTTAGAGATACAGTAATGTACTTGTACTGTGTCCGCTTAGCATCCAAGTTGAAGAAGAGAATGTTCTATCTACTAACTGTCTTTTTTCTTCTGTACAGAATAGTAAAATCAATTCATACTCATGAGTATATATTTTTAACACATTGCAAAATACATTGTTACATAATTCTTTTAGTTATTTCTTGTATTCGGGTTTCATATAAGAAGGGTACTAGAGTTACTAGAGTTCTAGTATTACATGTGTCTGTGTTCAAATTCACTGCTCTATTTACAGGAGATACATACCTGTTTCATCTGCAAGTAAAGCAGTGTTAGTAGTCACTGAAATAGGACTCAGTTTGGAGATAGAGTAATGTACTTGTACTGCATCTGCTTAGCATCACAAAATGAATAAAAGAATGTTCTATCCTAAACTGCGTGTTTTCCTCTGTACAAAATAGCAAAATCAATTCACACTCATGCCTATGTACTTTTTAACACATTTCTAAATGCATTGTTATATCAGTCTTTTCCTTATTTGTTGCATGCGGTTTTTGCATATGAAGTATTTAAGTAATTGGAGCTCATTTGTTTCACGTGTCTTTTTTCAAATTCACTACTCTATTTACAGGAGATACATAGCTGTTTGCTCTTCAGGGAAACCAGTGTTAGTAGTCATTAAAATAAGACTCAGTTTTTAGATACAATAATGTACTTGTACAGCATTTGCTTAGCATCACAAATTAAATGAGAGTGTTCCATCTTCTGTCTGCTTTATTCTGTACAAAATATTAAAATCAAATCACACTCATGAGTATATATTTTAACACATTACTAAATGCATTGTTACAGAACTCTATTAGTTATTCGTTGTATGGAGGTTTCATATAAGAGAGGATGTAGAGTTACTAGAGTTCTAGTGTTTCACTGGTCTGTGTTCAAATTCACTGCTGTATTTACAGAGGACACATAGCTGTTTCATCTACAGGTAAAGCAGTGTTAGTAGTCAGTCAATTTAGAGATACAGTAATGTACTTGTACTGCATCTGCTTAGCATTACAAAATGAACAAAAGAATGTTCTATCTACAATCTGTGTGTTTTGCTCTGTACAAAATAGTAAAATCAATTCATAATCATGACTGTATATTTTAAAAACATAGCTAAATGCATTGTTATATCAATCTTTTCCTTATTTGTTACATGCGGGTTTTCTGTGTTCAAATTCAATGCACTAATTAAAAGATTTACATAGCTGTTTTATTTACAGGGAAAGCAGTGTTAGTAGTTATTGAAATAGGATTCAGTTTAGAGATACAGTAATATACTTGTACTGCTTCTGCTTAGCATCCAAAAATGAATAAGAGAATGTTCTATCTACAAACTGTCTGTTTTCTTCTGTATAGATTATTAAAATCAATTCATACTCATGAGTATATATTTTTAACACATTGCTAAATGCATTGTTACATAACTCTTTTTGTTATTTGTTGTATGCGGGTTTCATATAAGAATAGTGCTAGAGTCTATAGAGTTCTAGTGTTTCACGTGTCTATGTTCAAATTCACTGCTGTATTTACAGGAGATACATACCTGTTTCATCTACAGGTAAAGCAGTCTTAGTAGTCACTGTAATAACACTCAGTTTAGAGATAGAGTAATGAGCTTGTACTGCATCTGCTTAGCATCACAAAATGAATAAAAGAATGTTCTATCTACAAACGGTGTGTTTTCCTCTTTACAAAATAGCAAAATTAATTCATACTCATGCCTATATATTTCTAACACATTGCTAAATGCATTATTATATCAGTCTTTTCCTTATTCGTTGCATTCGGGTTCCGTATAAGAAGGGAGCTAGAGTTACTAGAGTTCTAGTGTTTCACGTGTCGTTGTTGAAATTCACTGCTTTATTTACAGCAGGTACATACCTGATTCATCTACAGGTAAAGCAGTGTTAGTAGTCACTCAGTTTAGAGATACAGTAATGTACTCATACTGCTTCTGCTTAGCATCAAAAAATGAATAAAAGAATGTTCTATCTACAAACTGTGTGTTTTCCTCTGTACAAAATAGTAGAATCAAATCATACTCATGCCTATGTATTTTTAACACACAGATAAATGCATTCTTATATCAGTCTTTCTGTTATTCACTGCAGGCGGTTTTGTATAAGAAGTGTTTAAGTAATTGGAGCTCATGTGTTTCACGTGTTTGTTTTCAAATTCATTGCACTATTTAAAAGTTACATAGCTGTTTGTTCTACAGGTAAAGCAGTGTTAGTAGTCATTGAAATAGGACTCAGTTTTGAGATACAGTAATGTACTTGTACAGCATCTGCTTAGTATCACAAAATGAAAAAGAGAGTGTTCTATCTACTAACTGTCTGTTTTCTTCTGTACAAAATAGTAAAATCAATTCATACTCATGACTATATATTTTGAACTCATTGCTAAATTAACACATTGGTAAATGCATTGTTACATAACTCTTTTAGTTATTCATTGTATGCGGGATTCATATAAGAAGGGTGCTAGTTTTACTAGAGTTCTAGTGATTCACATGTCTGTGTCCAAATTCACTGCTGTATATACAGAGTACACATAGCTATTTCAGCTATAGTTAAAGCAGTGTTAGTAGTCACTGAAATACGATTCAGTTTAGAGATACAAAATTGTACTTGTACTGCATCTGCTTTTATTCAAAAAATGAATAAAAGAATGTTCTATCTACAAAATGTATGATTTCCTCTGTACAAAATAGTAAAATCAATTTATACTCATGACTATATATTTTTTACACATTGCTAAATGCATTGTTATATCAGTCTTTTTTTTATTTGTTGCATGCGTGTTTTTCTGTGTTCAAATTCAATACACTAATTAAAAGAGTTACATAGCTCTTTTATTTACAGGGAAAGCAGTGTTAGTAGTTATTGAAATAGGACTCAGTTTAGAGATACAGTAATGTACTTGTCCTGCATCTGCTTAGCATCCAAAAATGAATATGAAAATGTTGTATCTACTAACTGTCTGTTTTCTTCTGTACAGAATATTAAAATCAATTCATACTCATGAGTATATATTTTTTACACATTGCTAAATGCATTGTTACATAACTCCTTTAGTTATTCCTTGTATGAGGGTTTCATATAAGAAGGGTGCTAGAGTTACTAGACTTCCAGTGTTTCACGTGTCAGTGTTCTAATTCACTGCTTCAAGTACAGGAGATATATACCTGTTTCATCTACAGGTAGAGCAGTGTTAGTAGTCAGTAAAATAGGACTCAGGTTAGAGATACAATAATGTACTTTTACAGCATCTGCTTAGCATCACAAATTGAATGAGAGTGTTCCATCTTCTGTTTGTTTTCTTCTGTACAAAATATTAAAATCAATTCACACTTATGAGTATATATTTTAACACATTACTAAATGCATTGTTACAGAACTCTATTAGTTATTCGTTGTTTGCGGGTTTCATATACGAAGGGTGCTAGAGTTACTAGAGTTCTAGTGTTTCACTTCTCTGTGTTCAAATTCACTGCTTTATTTACAGAGGACACATAGTTGTTTCATCTACAGGTAAAGCAATGTTAGTATTCACTGAAATAAGACCCAGTTTAGAGATACAGAATTTTTCTTGTACTGTATCTGCTAAGCATCACAAAATGAATAAAAAAATGTTCTATCTACAAACTGTGTGTTTTGCTTTATACAAAACAGTAAAATCAATTCATACTTATGACTGTATATTTTGAACTCATAGCTAAATGCATTGTTATATCAGTCTTTTTTTATTTGTTGCATGCGGGTTTTTCTTTGTTCAAATTCAATGCACTAATTAAAAGATTTACATAACTGTTTTATTTACAAGGAAAGCAGTGTTATTAGTTTTTGAAATAGGACTCAGTTTAAAGATACAGTAATGTAGTTGTACTGCTTGTGCTTAGCATCCAAAAATGAATAAGAGAATGTTCTATCTACTAACATTCTATTTTCTTCTGTACAAAAGAGTAAAAGCAATTTATACTCATGACTAAATATTTTGAACTCATTGCTAAATTAACACATTGCTAAATGCATTGTTATATAACACTTTTATTTATACGTTGTATGCGGGTTTCATATAAGAAGGGTGCGAGAGTTACTAGAGTTCTAGTGTTTCACGTGTCTGTGTTTGAATTCACTGTTTTATTTACAGAGATACATATCTGTTTCTTCTACAGGTAAAGCAGTGTTAGTAGTCACTCAGTTTAGAGATACAGTAATGTACTTGTACTGCATCTGGTTAGCATCACAAAATGAATAAAAGAATGTTCTATCTCCAAATGTGTGTTTTCTTCTGTACAAAATTGTAAAGTCAATTCATAATCATGACTATATATTTTTAACACACTGCTAAATACATTGTTATATCAGGCTTTTCCTTATTTGTTGCATGCTGTTTTTTCTGTGTTTAAATTCAGAGCATTAATTAAAAGAGTTACATAGCTGTTTTATTTACAGGGAAAGAAATGTTAGTAGTTACTGAAATAGTACTCAGTTTACACATACAATAATGTACTTGTACTGCGTCTGCTTAGCATCCAAATTGAAGAGGAGAATGTTCTATCTACTAACTGTCTTTTTTCTTTGGTACAGAATAGTGAAATCAATTCATACTCATGAGTATATATTTTTAACACATTGTGAAATGCATTGTTACATTATTCTTTTAGTTATTTCTTGTATGCGGGTTTCATATAAGAAGGGTGCTAGAGTTACTAGACTTCCAGTGTTTCACGTGTCAGAGTTCTAATTCACTGCTTCATTTACAGGAGATAAATACCTGTTTCATCTACAGGTAGAGCAGTGTTAGTAGTCAGTAAAATAGGACTCAGTTTAGAGATACAGGAATGTACTTGTACTGCATATGCTTAGCATCCAAAGATGAATAATAGAATGTTCTATCTACTAACTGTCTGTTTTCTTCTGTACAGAATAGTACAATCAATTCATACTCATGAGTATATATTTTTAACACATTGCTAAATGCATTGTTACATAACTCTTTTAGTTATTCATTGTATGTGGGTTTCATATAAGTGGGGTGCTAGAGTTGCTAGAGTTCTAGTGTTTTACGTGTCTGTGTTTAAATTCACTGCTTTCTTTACAGGAGATACATATGTGTTTCATCTACATGTAAAGCAGTTTTAGTAGTCATTCAGTTTAGAGAAACAGTAATGTACTTTACTGCATCTGCTTAGCATCACAAAATGAATAAAAGAATGTTCTATCTACAAAATGTGTGTTTTCCTCTGTACAAAATAGTAAAATCAATTCATACTCATGACTATATATTTTTAACACATTGCTAAAGGCATTGTTATATCAGTCTTTTCCTTATTTGCTGCATGCGGGTTTTTTGTAAGAAGTGTTTAAGTAATTGGAGCTCATGCGTTTCACGTGTTTGTTTTCAAATTCATTGCACTATTTAAAAGTTACATAGCTGTTTGTTTTACTGGGAAACCAGTGTTAGTAGTCATTGAAATAGGACTCAGTTTTGAGATACAGTAATGTAGTTGTACAGCATCTGCTTAGTATCATAAAAAAAATAAGAGAGTGTTCTGTCTACTAACTGTCTGTTTTCTTCTGTACAAAATAGTAAAATCAATTCATACTCATGACTATATATTTTGAACTCATTGCTCAATTAACACATTGGTAAATGCATTGTTACATAACTCTTTTAGTTATTCATTGTATGCGGGATTCATATAAGAAGCGTGCTAGTTTTACTAGAGTTCTAGTGATGTCTGTGTCCAAATTCACTGCTGTATATACAGAGTACACATAGCTATTTCATCTATAGTTAAAGCAGTGTTAGTAGTCACTGAAATACGATTCAGTTTAGAGATACAAAATTGTACTTGTACTGCATCTGCTTTTATTCAAAAAATGAATAAAAGAATGTTCTATCTACAAAATGTATGATTTCCTCTGTACAAAATAGTAAAATCAATTTATACTCATGACTATATATTTTTAACACATTGCTAAATGCATTGTTATATCAGTCTTTTTTTTATTTGTTGCATGCGCGTTTTTCTGTGTTCAAATTCAATGCACTAATTAAAAGAGTTACATAGCTCTTTTATTTACAGGGAAAGCAGTGTTAGTAGTTATTGAAATAGGACTCAGTTTAGAGATACAGTAATATACTTGTACTGCGTCTGCTTAGCATCCAAAAATGAATATGAAAACGTTGTATCTACTAACTGTCTGTTTTCTTCTGTACAGAATATTAAAATCAATTCATACTCATGAGAATATATTTTTTACACATTGCTAAATGCATTGTTACATAACTCCTTTAGTTATTCTTTGTATGAGGGTTTCATATAAGAAGGAAGCTAGAGTTACTAGACTTCCAGTGTTTCACGTGTCAGTGTTCTAATTCACTGCTTCAAGTACAGGAGATATATACCTGTTTCATCTACAGGTAGAGCAGTGTTAGTAGTCAGTAAAATAAGACTCAGGTTAGAGATACAATAATGTACTTTTACAGCATCTGCTTAGGATCACAAATTGAATGAGAGTGTTCCATCTTCTGTTTGTTTTCTTCTGTACAAAATATTAAAATCAATTCACACTTATGAGTATATATTTTTAACACATTGCAAAATGCATTGTTACATAACTATTTTAGTTATTCGTTGTATGCGGGTTTCATATAAGAAGGGTGCTAGAGTTACTAGAGTTCTAGTGTTTTACATATCTGTGTTCAAATTCACTGCTGTATTTACAGAGGACACATAGTTGTTTCATCTACAGGTAAAGTGGTGTTTGTAGTCACTGCAATAAGACTCAGTTTAGAGATACAGAATTTTTCTTGTACTGTATCTGCTAAGCATCACAAAATGAATAAAAAAATGTTCTTTCTACAAACTGTGTGTTTTGCTCTGTACAAAACAGTAAAATCAATTCATACTTATGACTGTATATTTTGAACTCATAGCTAAATGCATTGTTATATCAGTCTTTTTTTATTTGTTGCATGCGGGTTTTTCTGTGTTCAAATTCAATGCACTAATTAAAAGATTTACATAGCTCTTTTATTTACAGGGTAACAGTGTTATTAGTTTTTGAAATAGGACTCAGTTTAGAGATACAATAATGTACTTGTAGTGCATAAGCTTAGCATCCAAAAATGAATAAGAGAATGTTCTATCTACTAACAGTCTCTTTTCTTCTGTACAGAATAGTAAAACCTATACATACTAATGACTATATTTTTAACACATTGCTAAATCCATTGTTACATAACATTTATTTATTCATTGTATGCGGGTTTCATATAAGAAGGGTGCTACAGTTACTAGAGTTCTAGTGTTTCACGTGTCTGTGTTCAAATTCACTGCTTTATTTACAGAGATACATACCTGTTTCATCTACAGGTAAAGCAGTGTTAGTAGTCACTCAGTTTAGAGATACAGTAATGTACTTGTACTGCATCTACTTAGCATCACAAAATGAATAAAAGAATGTTCTATCTCCAAACTGTGTGTTTTCTTCTGTACAAAATTGTAAAATCAATTCATATTCATGACTATATATTTTTAACACACTGCTAAATACATTGTTATATCAGGCTTTTCCTTATTTGTTGCATGCTGTTTTTTCTGTGTTCAAATTCAGAGCATTAATTAAAAGAGTTACATAGCTGTTTTATTTACAGGGAAAGAAATGTTAGTAGTTACTGAAATAGTACTCAGTTTACACATACAATAATGTACTTGTACTGCGTCTGCTTAGCATCCAAATGAAGAAGAGAATGTTCTATCTACTAACTGTCTTTTTTCTTTGGTACAGAATAGTGAAATCAATTCATACTCATGAGTATATATTTTTAACACATTGTGAAATGCATTGTTACATTATTCTTTTAGTTATTTCTTGTATGCGGGTTTCATATAAGAAGGGTGCTAGAGTTACTAGACTTCCAGTGTTTCACGTGTCAGAGTTCTAATTCATTGCTTCATTTACAGGAGATAAATACCTGTTTCATCTACAGGTAGAGCAGTGTTAGTAGTCAGTAAAATAGGACTCAGTTTAGAGATACAGTAATGTACTTGTACTGCATATGCTTAGCATCCAAAAATGAATAATAGAATGTTCTATCTACTAACTGTCTGTTTTCTTCTGTACAGAATAGTAAAATCAATTCATACTCATGAGTATATATTTTTAACACATTGCTAAATGCATTGTTACATAACTCTTTAGTTATTCATTGTATGCGATTTTCATATTAGTGGGGTGCTAGAGTTGCTAGAGTTCTAGTGTTTTACGTGTCTGTGTTTAAATTCACTGCTTTCTCTACAGGAGATACATATCTGTTTCATCTACATGTAAAGCAGTTTTAGTAGTCATTCAATTTAGAGATACAGTAATGTACTTGTACTGCATCTGCTTAGCATCACAAAATGAATAAAAGAATGTTCTATCTACAAACTGTGTGTTTTCCTCTGTACAAAATAGTAAAATCAATTCATACTCATGACTATATATTTTTAACACATTGCTAAATGCATTGTTATATCAGTCTTTTCCTTATTTGCTGCATGCGGGTTTTTTGTAAGAAGTGTTTAAGTAATTGGAGCTCATGCATTTCACGTGTTTGTTTTCAAATTCATTGCACTATTTAAAAGTTACATAGCTGTTTGTTTTACTGGGAAACCAGTGTTAGTAGTCATTGAAATAGGACTCAGTTTTGAGATACAGCAATGTACTTGTACAGCATCTGCTTAGTATCATAAAAAAAGTAAGAGAGTGTTCTGTCTACTAACTGTTTGTTTTCTTCTGTACAAAATAGTAAAATCAATTCATACTCATGACTATATATTTTGAACTCATTGCTCAATTAACACATTGGTAAATGCATTGTTACATAACTCTTTTAGTTATTCGTTGTATGCGGGATTCATATAAGAAGGGTGCTAGTTTTACTAGAGTTCTAGTGTTTCACGTGTCTGTGTTTGAATTCACTGTTTTATTTACAGAGATACATACCTGTTTCTTCTACAGGTAAAGCAGTGTTAGTAGTCACTCAGTTTAGAGATACAGTAATTTACTTGTACTGCATCTGGTTAGCATCACAAAATGAATAAAAGAATGTTCTATCTCCAAATGTGTGTTTTCTTCTGTACAAAATTGTAAAGTCAATTCATAATCATGACTATATATTTTTAACACACTGCTAAATACATTGTTATATCAGGCTTTTCCTTATTTGTTGCATGCTGTTTTTTCTGTGTTCAAATTCAGAGCATTAATTAAAAGAGTTACATAGCTGTTTTATTTACAGGGAAAGAAATGTTAGTAGTTACTGAAATAGTACTCAGTTTACACATACAATAATGTACTTGTACTGCGTCTGCTTAGCATCCAAATTGAAGAAGAGAATGTTCTATCTACTAACTGTCTTTTTTCTTTGGTACAGAGTAGTGAAATCAATTCATACTCATGAGTATATATTTTTAACACATTGTGAAATGCATTGTTACATTATTCTTTTAGTTATTTCTTGTATGCGGGTTTCATATAAGAAGGGTGCTAGAGTTACTAGACTTCCAGTGTTTCACGTGTCAGAGTTCTAATTCACTGCTTCATTTACAGGAGATAAATACCTGTTTCATCTACAGGTAGAGCAGTGTTAGTAGTCAGTAAAATAAGACTCAGGTTAGAGATACAATAATGTACTTTTACAGCATCTGCTTAGGATCACAAATTGAATGAGAGTGTTCCATCTTCTGTTTGTTTTCTTCTGTACAAAATATTAAAATCAATTCACACTTATGAGTATATATTTTAACACATTGCAAAATGCATTGATACAGAACTCTATTAGTTATTCGTTGTATGCGGGTTTCATATAAGAAGGGTGCTAGAGTTACTAGAGTTCTAGTGTTTCACATGTCTGTGTTCAAATTCACTGCTGTATTTACAGAGGACACATAGTTGTTTCATCTACAGGTAAAGCAATGTTAGTATTCACTGAAATAGGACCCAGTTTAGAGATACAGAATTTTTCTTGTACTGTATCTGCTAAGCATCACAAAATGAATAAAAAAATGTTCTTTCTACAAACTGTGTGTTTTGCTCTGTACAAAACAGTAAAATCAATTCATACTTATGACTGTATATTTTGAACTCATAGCTAAATGCATTGTTATATCAGTCTTTTTTTATTTGTTGCATGCGGGTTTTTCTGTGTTCAAATTCAATGCACTAATTAAAAGATTTACATAGCTCTTTTATTTACAGGGTAACAGTGTTATTAGTTTTTGAAATAGGACTCAGTTTAGAGATACAATAATGTAGTTGTACTGCTTCTGCTTAGCATCCAAAAATGAATAAGAGAATGTTCTATCTACTAACAGTCTATTTTCTTCTGTACAAAAGAGTAAAAGCAATTTATACTCATGACTAAATATTTTGAACTCATTGCTAAATTAACACATTGCTAAATGCATTGTTACATAACACTTTTATTTATTCATTGTATGCGGGTTTCATATAAGAAGGGTGCGAGAGTTACTAGAGTTCTAGTGTTTCACGTGTCTGTGTTTGAATTCACTGTTTTATTTACAGAGATACATACCTGTTTCTTCTACAGGTAAAGCAGTGTTAGTAGTCACTCAGTTTAGAGATACAGTAATGTACTTGTACTGCATCTGGTTAGCATCACAAAATGAATAAAAGAATGTTCTATCTCCAAATGTGTGTTTTCTTCTGTACAAAATTGTAAAGTCAATTCATAATCATGACTATATATTTTTAACACACTGCTAAATACATTGTTATATCAGGCTTTTCCTTATTTGTTGCATGCTGTTTTTTCTGTGTTCAAATTCAGAGCATTAATTAAAAGAGTTACATAGCTGTTTTATTTACAGGGAAAGAAATGTTAGTAGTTACTGAAATAGTACTCAGTTTACACATACAATAATGTACTTGTACTGCGTCTGCTTAGCATCCAAATTGAAGAAGAGAATGTTCTATCTACTAACTGTCTTTTTTCTTTGGTACAGAATAGTGAAATCAATTCATACTCATGAGTATATATTTTTAACACATTGTGAAATGCATTGTTACATTATTCTTTTAGTTATTTCTTGTATGCGGGTTTCATATAAGAAGGGTGCTAGAGTTACTAGACTTCCAGTGTTTCACGTGTCAGAGTTCTAATTCATTGCTTCATTTACAGGAGATAAATACCTGTTTCATCTACAGGTAGAGCAGTGTTAGTAGTCAGTAAAATAGGACTCAGTTTAGAGATACAGGAATGTACTTGTACTGCATATGCTTAGCATCCAAAGATGAATAATAGAATGTTCTATCTACTAACTGTCTGTTTTCTTCTGTACAGAATAGTACAATCAATTCATACTCATGAGTATATATTTTTAACACATTGCTAAATGCATTGTTACATAACTCTTTTAGTTATTCATTGTATGCGATTTTCATATTAGTGGGGTGCTAGAGTTGCTAGAGTTCTAGTGTTTTACGTGTCTGTGTTTAAATTCACTGCTTTCTCTACAGGAGATACATATCTGTTTCATCTACATGTAAAGCAGTTTTAGTAGTCATTCAATTTAGAGAAACAGTAATGTACTTGTACTGCATCTGCTTAGCATCACAAAATGAATAAAAGAATGTTCTATCTACAAACTGTGTGTTTTCCTCTGTACAAAATAGTAAAATCAATTCATACTCATGACTATATATTTTTAACACATTGCTAAATGCATTGTTATATCAGTCTTTTCCTTATTTGCTGCATGCGGGTTTTTTGTAAGAAGTGTTTAAGTAATTGGAGCTCATGCATTTCACGTGTTTGTTTTCAAATTCATTGCACTATTTAAAAGTTACATAGCTGTTTGTTTTACTGGGAAACCAGTGTTAGTAGTCATTGAAATAGGACTCAGTTTTGAGATACAGCAATGTACTTGTACAGCATCTGCTTAGTATCATAAAAAAAGTAAGAGAGTGTTCTGTCTACTAACTGTTTGTTTTCTTCTGTACAAAATAGTAAAATCAATTCATACTCATGACTATATATTTTGAACTCATTGCTCAATTAACACATTGGTAAATGCATTGTTACATAACTCTTTTAGTTATTCGTTGTATGCGGGATTCATATAAGAAGGGTGCTAGTTTTACTAGAGTTCTAGTGTTTCACATGTCTGTGCTCAAATTCACTGCTGTATTTACAGAGGATACATAGCTATTTCATCTATAGGTAAAGTAGTGTTAGTAGTCACTGAAATAGGACTCAGTTTAGAGATACAAAATTGTACTTGTACTGCATCTGCTTTTCATCACAAAATGAATAAACGAATGTAATATCTACAAAATGTGTGTTTTCCTCTGTACAAAATAGTAAAATCAATTCATACTCATGACTATATATTTTTAACACATTGCTAAAGGCATTGTTATACCAGTCTTTATATTATTTTTTGCATGCGCATATTTCTGTGTTCAAATTCAACGCATTAATTAAAGAGTTACATAGCTGTTTTATTTTCAAAGATAGCAGTGTTAGTAGTTATTGAAATAGGACTCAGTTTATACATAGAGTAATGTACTTGTATTGTGTCTGCTTAGCATCCAAAAATTAATAAGAGATTGTTCTATCTACTAACTGTATTTTTTCTTCTGTACAGAATAGTAAAATCAATTCATACTCATGAGTATATATTTTTAACACATTGCTAAATGAATTGTTACATAACTCTTTTAGTTATTTGTTGTATGCGGGTTTCACATAAGAAGGGTGCTACAGATATTAGAGTTCTAGTGTTTCACGTGTCTGTGTTCAAATTTACTGCTGTATTTACAGGAGATATATACCTGTTTCATCTACAGGTAAAGAAGTGTTAGTAGTCACTGAAATAGGACTCAGATTACAGATACAATAATATACTTGTAATGCATTTGCTTAGCATCACAAAATGAATAAAAGAATGTTTTATCTAAAACTGTGTGTTATCCTCTGTACAAAATAGCAAAATCAATTCATACTCATGCCTATATATTTTTAACACATTGCTAAATGCTTGGTTATATCAGTCTTTTCCTTATATGTTGCATGCGGGTTTTGCATATGAAGTGTTTAAGCAATTGGAGCTCATTTGTTTCACGTGTCTGTGTTAAAATTCATTGCACTATTTAAGAAATACTTAGCTGTTTGCTCTACAGGGAAATCAATGTTAGTAGTCTTTGAAATAGGACTTTGTTTTGAGATACAGTAATGTACTTGTACTGCATTTGCTTAGCATTAAAAAGAATGAGAGAATGTTCTATCTACTTACTGTCTATTTTCTTCTGTACAAAATAATAAAATCTATTCATGCTCATGAGTGTATATTTTTAACACATTGCTAAATGCATTGTTACATAACTCTTTTAGTTATTTATTGTATGTGGGTTTCATATAAGAAGGGTGCTATAGTTATTAGAGTTCTAGTGTTTCACGTGTCTGTGTTCAAATTCACTGCTTTATTTACAGGAGATATATACCTGTTTCATCTACAGGTAAAGAAGTGTTAGTAGTAACTGAAATAGGACTCAGTTTAGAGATACAGTAATGTAATTGTACTGCATCTGGTTAGCATCACAAAATAAAAAAAAGGATGCTCTATCTATGAACTGTGTGTTTTTCTCTATACAAAATAGAAGAATCAATTCATACTCATGCCTATGTATTTTTAACACACAGCTAAATGCATTGTTATATCAGTCTTTTCGTTATTCATTGCAGGCGGATTTGTATAAGAAGTGTTTAAGTAATTGGAGCTCATGTGTTTCACATGTTTATTTTCAAATTCATTTCACTATTTAAAAGTTTCATAGGTGTTTGTTCTACAGGGAAACCACTGTTACTATTCATTGAAATATGACTCAGTTTTGAGATAGAGTAATGTACTTGTACAGCATCTGCTTAGGATCACAAATTGAATGAGAGTGTTCCATCTTCTGTTTTTTTTCTTCTGTGCAAAATATTAAAATCAATTCACACTCATGAGTATATATTTTAACATATTCTAAATGCATTGTTACAGAACTTTATTAGTTATTTGTTGTTTGTGGGTTTCATATAAGAAGGGTGCTAGAGTTACTACAGTTCTAGTGTTTCACGTGTCCGTGTACAAATTCACAGCTCCATTTACAGGAGATACATAACTGTTTCATCTGCATGTAAAGCAGTGTTAGTAGTCACTGAAAAAGGACTCAGTTTAGAGATACAGTAATGTAATTGTACTGCATCTGCTTAGCATCACAAAATGAATAAAAGAATGTTCTATCTACACACTGTGTTTTCCTATGTACAAAATAGGAAAATCAATTCATACTCATGCCTATGTATTTTTAACACATTGCTAAATGCATTGTTATATAAGTCTTTTCCTTATTCGTTGCATGCGGGTTTTGCTTACGAAGTGTTTAAATAATTGGAGCTCATTTGTTTCACGTGTCTGTTTTCAAATTCATTGCACTATTTAAGAAATACATAGCTGTTTGCTCTACAGGGTAACCAGTGTTAGTAGTCATTGAAATAGGACTTAGTTTTGATATAGAGTAATGCACTTGTACTACATCTGCTTAGCATCAAAAAAATGAGAGAATATTCTATCTACTAACTGTTTTCTTCTGTACAAAATAGTAAAATCTATTTACACTCATGAGTATATATTTTTAAGACATTGTTAATGCGTTTTTATATAACTCCTATAGTTATTCTTTGTATGCGGGTTTCATATAAGAAGGGTGCTAGAGATACTAGGGTTCCAGTGTTTCACATGTCACTGTTCTAATTCACTGCTTTATTTACAGGAGATACATACCTTTTTCATCTAAAGATAAAGCAGTGTTAGTCGGCACTATAATAGGACTCAGTTTAGAGATACAGTAATGTACTTGTACTGCATCTGCTTAGCATTCAAAAATAAATAAGAGAATGTTCTATCTACTAACTGTCTGTTATTTTTTGTACAGAATAGTACAATCAATTCATACTCATGAGTATATATTTTTAACACATTGCTAAATGCATTGTTCCAGAACTTTTAGTTATTCGTTGTATGCGGGTTTCATATAAGAAGGGTGCTTCAGTTACTAGAGTTCTAGTGTTTCCCTTGTCTGTGTTCAAATTCACTGCTGTATTTACAGAGGACACATAGCTGTTTTATCTATAGGTAAAGCAGTTTTAGTAGTCACTGAAATAGGTCTCAGTTTAGAGATACAGTAATGTTCTTGTATTTCCTCTGCTTAGCATCACAAAATGAATAAAAGAATGTTCTATCTACAAACTGTGTGTTTTCTTCTGTACAAAATAGGAAAATCAATTCATACTCATGCCTATGTAATTTTAACACATTGCTAAATGCAGTGTTATATCACTATTTTCCTCATTCGTTGCATGCGAGTTTTGCATAAGAAGTGTTTAAATAATTGGAGCTCATTTGTTTCACCTGTCTCTTTTCAAATTCATTGCACTATTTAAGAAATACATAGCTGTTTGCTCTACAGAAAAACCAGTGTTAGTAGTCTTTGAAATAGGACTTAGTTTTGAGATACAGTAATGTACTTGTACTGCATTTGCTTAGAATCAAAAAGAATGAGAGAATGTTCTATCTACGTACTGTCTGTTTTCTTCTGTACAAAATAGTAAAATATATTCATACTCATGAGTATATATTTTTAACACATTGCTAAATGCATTGTTACATAACTCCTTTAGTTATTCTTTGTATGCGGGTTTCATATAAGAAGGGTGCTAGAGTTACTAGATTTCCAGTGTTTCACGTGTCAGTGTTCTAATTCACTGCTTTATTTACAAGAGATATATACCTGTTTCATCTACAGATAAACCAGTGTTAGTAGTCACTAAAACAGGACTCAGTTTAGAGATACAGTAACGTACTTTTATGGCATCAGCTTAGAATCAAAAAATGAAAAAAACAATGTTCTATCTACAATCTGTGTGTTTTCCTCTGTCCAAAAAAGTAGAATAAATTCATACTCATGCCTATGTATTTTTGACACACAGCTAAATGCATTGTTATATCAGTCTTTTCCTTATTCGTTGCATGCGGGTTTTGCATAAGAATTGTTTAAGTAATTGGAGCTCATTTGTTTCATGTGTCTGTTTTCAAATTCATTGCACTATTTAAGAAATACATAGCTGTTTGCTCTACAGGGAAACCAGTGTTAGTAGTCATTAAAATAGGACTTAGTTTTGAGATAGAGTAATGTACTTGTACTGCATCTGCTTAGCATCAAAAAGAATGAGAGAATGTTCTGTCTACTAACTGTCTGTTTTCTTCTGTACAAAATAGTAAAAGCTATTCGTACTCATGATTTTATATTTTTAACACATTGCTAAATGCATTGTTACATAACTCCTTTAATTATTCTTTGTATGCGGGTTTCATACAAGAAGGTTGCTAGAGTTCCTGTGTTTTACGTGTTAGTGTTCTAATTCACTTCTTTATTTACAGGAGATACATACCTGTTTCATGTCCAGGTAAAGCAGTGTTAGTAGTCACTAAAGTAAAACTCAGTTTAGAGATACAGTAATGTACTTTTACTGCATCTGCTTAGCATACAAAAATGAATAAGGAATGTTCTATCTACTAACTGACTGTTTTCTTCTGTACAGAATAGTACAATCAATTCATACTCATGAGTATATATTTTTAACACATTGCTAAATGCATTGTTACATGACTTTTAGTTATTCGTTGTATGCGGGTTTCATATAAGAAGGGTGCTTCAGTTACTAGAGTTATAGTGTTTCACGTGTCTGTGTTCAAATTCTCTGTTTTATTTACAGGAGATACATACCTGTTTCATCTACAGGTAAATCAGTGCTAGTAGTCACTAAAAGAAAACTCAGTTTAGAGATACATTATTGTACTTGTACTGCATCTGCTTAGAATCCAAAAATGAATTAGAGAATGTTCTATCTACTAACTGTCTGTTCTTTTCTGTACAGAATAGTAAAATCAATTCTTACTCATGAGTATATATTTTTACCACATTGCTAAATGCATTTTTTCATAAATCTTTTAGTTATTTGTTGTATGAGGGTTTCATATAAGAAGGGTGCTAGAGTTACTGGAGTTCTAGTGTATCACGTGTCTGTGTTCAAATTCACTGCTGATATATACCTGTTTCACTACAGGAGATACATACCTGTGACATCTACAGGTAAACAGTGTTAGTAGTCACTGAAATAGGACTCAGTTTAGAGATACAGTAATGTACTTGTACTGTATCTGCTTAGCAACACACAATGAATAAAAGAATGTTTTATCTACAAACTGAGTATTCCTCTGTACAAAATAGCAAAATCAATTTATACTGATGACTATGTATTTTTAACACATTGCTAAATGCTTAGTTATATCAGACTTTTCCTTATTCGTTGCATGTGGCTTTTGCATATGAAGTTTTTAAGTAATTGGAGCTCATTTGTTTCACGTGTCTGTTTTTAAATTCATTGCTAGAGTTACTAGAGTTCTTGTGTTTCATGTGTCTGTGTTCAAATTCCCTTTTGTATTTACCGAAGATACATACCTGTTTTATATACAGGTAAAGCAATGTTTGTAATCACTGAAATAGGACTCAGTTTAGCGATACAGTAATGTACTTGTACTGCATCTGCTTAGAATCACAAAATGAATAAAAGAATGTTCTATCTACAAACTGTGTGTTTTCCTCTGTACAAAATAGGAAATTCAATTCATACTCATGCCTATGTATTTTTAATACATTGCTAAATGCATTGTTATATCACTATTTTCCTTATTCGTTGCATGCGGGTTTTGCATATGAAGTTTTTAAATAATTGGAGCTCATTTGTTTCAACTGTCTCTTTTCAAATTCATTACACTATTTAAGAAATACATAGCTGTTTGCTCTACAGGGAAACCAGTGTTAGTAGTCTTTGAAATAGGACTTACTTTTGAGATACAGTAATTTACTTGTACTGCATTTGCATAGCATCAAAAAGAATGAGAGAATGTTCTATCTACTTACTGTCTGTTTTCTTCTGTACAAAATATTAAATGAATTTATACTCATGAGTATATATTTTAAGACATTGCTAAATGAATTGTTACAGTACTCTATTAGTTATTGTTTTTTGTGGGTTTCATATAAGAAGGGTGCTAGAGTTACTAGAGTTCTAGTGTTTCCCTTGTCTGTGTTCAGATTCACTGCTGTATTTACAAAGGACACATAGCTGTTTCATCTGCAGGTAAAGCAGTGTTATTAGTCACTGAAAAAGGACTCAGTTTAGAGATACAGAAATTTACTTGTACTGCATCTGGTTAGCATCACAAAATAAATAAAAGAATGTTCTATCTACAAAATGTGTGTTTCCTTCTGTACAAAATAGAAAAATCAATTCATACTCATGACTGTACATTTTTAACACCTAGCTAAAATGCATTGTTATATCAGACTTTTCCTTATTTGTTGCATGCTGGTTTTTGTGTTCAAATTCAATGCACTAATGAAAAGATTTATATAACTGTTTTATTTACAGGGAAGGCAGTGTTAGTAGTTTTTGAAATAGGACTCAGTTTAGAGATACAGTAATGTACTTGTACTGCAACTGCTTAGCATGCAAAAATGAATAAGAGAATGTTCTCTCTACTAACAGTCTGTTTTATTCTCTATGAAATAGTAAAAGTTATTCATACTCATAATTATATATTTTGAACTCATTGATAAATTAACACATTGCTAAAAGCATTGTTACATAACTGTTTTAGTTATTCGTTGTATGTGGGTCTCAAATAAGAAGGGTGCTAGAGTTACTAGCGTTCTAGTGTTTCACTTGTCTGTGTTTAAATTTACTGCTTTATTTACAGGAGATACAAACGTGATTAATCTACAGGTAAAGCAGTGTTAGTAGTCACTCAGTTTAGAGATACTGTAATGTACTTGTACTGCATCTGCTTAGCGTCACAAAATGAATAAAAGAATATTCTATCTACAAAATGTGTGTTTTCCTCTGTACAAAATTGTAAAATCAATTCATACTCGTTACTATAAATTTTTAACACATTGCTAAATGCATTGTTATATCAGTCTTTTCCTTATTTGTTGCATGTGGGTTTTCTGTGTCCAAGTTCAATGCATTAATTAAAAGAGTTACATAGCTGTTTTATTTACAGAGAAAGCAGTGTTAGTAGTCATTGAAATAGGACTCATTTTAGAGATACACTAATGTACTTGTACAGCATCTGCTTAGCATCACAAAATGAATGAGAGTGTTCCATCTACTAACTGTCTGTTTTCTTCTGTACAAAATATTAAAATCAATTCATACTTATGAGTATATATTTTAACACATTGCTAAATTTATTGTTACAGAACTCTATTAGTTATTTATTGTTTGTGGGTTTCACATAAGAAGGGTGCTAAAGTTACTAGAGTTCTAGTGTTTCCTTTTTCTGTGTTCAAATTCATTGCTGTATTTACAGAGGACGCATAGCTCTTTCATCTACAGGTAAAACAGTATAAGCAATCACTAAAATAGAACTCAGTTTAGAGATACAGTAATGTACTTGTACTGCATCTGCTTAGCATCACAAAATGAATGACAGTGTTCCATCTACTAACTGTCTGTTTTCTTCTGTACAGAATATTAAAATCAATTCATACACATGATTATATATTTTAACACATTGCTAAATGCATTGTTACATAACTTTTAGTTATTCGTTGTATGCGGGTTTCATATACGAAGGTTGTTTCAGTTACTAGAGTTCTAGTGTTTCACGTGTCTGAGTTCAAATTCCCTGTTTTACTTACAGAAGATACATACCTGTTTCATCTACAGGTAAAGCAGAGATAGTATTCACTGGAATAGGTTTCAGTTTAGAGATACAATAACGTACTTGTACTGCATCTGTTTAGCATCACAAAGTGAAAATAAGAATGTTCTATTAACAATCTCTGTGTTTTCCTCTGTACAAAATAATAGAATCAATTCATACCCATGCCTATGTGTTTTTAACACACAGCTTAATGCATTGTTAAATCAGTCTTTTCGTTATTCATTGCAACCGGATTTTGTATAAGAAATGTTTATGTAATTGGAGCTCATGTGTTTCACGCGTTTGTTTTCAAATTCACTGCACTATTTGAAAGAGATACATAGCTGTTTGCTCTACAGGGATAGCAGTTTTAGTAGTCACTGAAATAGGACTCAGTTTAGAGATACAGTAATGTACTTGTACAGCATCTGCTTAGCATCACAAAATGAATAAAAGAATGTTCTATCTACAAAATGTGTGTTTTCCTTTGTACAAAATAGTAAAATCAATTCATATTCATGACTATATATTTTTAACACATTGCTAAATGCATTGTTATATCAGTATTTTCCTTTTTTGTTTCATGCGGGTTTTTCTGTGTTCAAATTCAATGCATTAATTAAAAGAGTTACATAGCTGTTTTATTTACAGGGAAAGCAGTGTTTGTAGTTATTGAAATAAGACTCAGTTTGCAAATAATGTTGCAAAACCCTCGCCCAAGTCCGATTGTCCTCCGTCACCCTCTATCTAGTTCTCTGTGCCCCTACCCTTCCCCCTAATTCTCTTTCTCCCTCCCTCCCATGTCCTCCATCCCCCCCACCCTTGGTAACCACCACACTCTTGTCCATGTCTCTTAGTCTCATTTTTATGTTCCACCAATGTATGGAATCATGTAGTTCTTGTTTTTTTCTGATTTACTTATTTCACTCCTTATAATGTTATCAAGATCCCACCATTTTGCTCTAAATGATCTGATGTCATCATTTCTTATGGCTGAGTAGTATTCCATAGTGTATATGTTCCACATCTTCTTTATCCAGTCTTCTATTGAAGGGCTTTTTGGTTGTTTCCATGTCTTGGCCACTGTGAACAGTGCTGCAATGAACATGGGGCTACATGTGTCTTCACATATCAATGTTTCTGAGGTTTTGGGGTATATACCCAGTAGAGGGATTGCTGGGTCATAAGGTAGTTCTATTTGCAGTTTTTTAGGAACCACCATACTTTCCTCCATAATGGTTGTACTACTTTACAGTCCCACCAAGAGTGAATGAGGGTTCCTTTTTCTCCACAGCCTCTCCAACATTTGCTATTACCCGTCTTGTTGATAATAGCTAATCTAACAGGAGTGAGGTGGTATCTCATTGTAGTTTTGATTTGCATTTCTCTAATAACTAATGAAGCTGAGCATCTTTTCATATATCTGTTGGCCATTTGTATCTCTTCCTGGGAGAAGTGTCTGTTCATGTCCTCTTCCCATTTTTTTATTGGATTGTTTGTTTGTTTGTTGTTGAGTTTTAAGAGTTCTTTGTAAATTTTGGATATTAGGCCCTTATCTGAGCTGTCATTTGAAAATATCAGTTCCCATATAGTTGGCTGTCTGTTTATTTTGATATCAGTTTCTCTTGCTGAGCACAAACTTTTAATTCTGATGTAGTCCCATTCATTTATCTTTGCCTTCACTTCTCTTGCCATTGGAGTCAAGTTCATAAAATGTTCTTTAAAACCCAGGTCCATGATTTTAGTACCTATGTCTTCTTCTATGTACTTTATTGTTTCAGGTCTTATATTTAGGTCTTTGATCCATTTTGAATTAATTTTAGTACACGGGGACAGGCTGTAGTCGAGTTTCATTCTTTTGCATGTGGCTTTCCAGTTTTCCCAACACCATTTGTTAAAGAAGCTTTCTTTTCTCCATTGTGTGTTGTTGGCCCCTTTATCAAAGATTATTTGACCATATATATGTGGTTTTATTTCTGGGCTTTCTATTCTGTTCCATTGGTCTGAGTGTCTATTTTTTTTGCCAATACCATGCTGTTTTGATTATCGTGGCCCTATAATATAGTTTAAAGTCAGGTATTGTAATGCCCCCAGCTTCATTCTTTTTCCTTAGGATTGTTTTGGCTATTCGGGGTTTTTTATAGTTCCATATAAATCTGATGATTTTTTGTTTCATTTCTTTAAAAAATCTCACAGGGATTTTGATGGGAATTGCATTAAATTTGTATATTGCTTTGGGTAATATGGCCATTTTGATTATATTTATTCTTCCTATCCAAGAACAAGGAATATTTTTCCATCTCATTGTATCTTTTTCGATTTCCCTTAACAATGCTTTGTAATTTTCATTATATAGGTTTTTTACGTTCTTTGTTATGTTTATTCCTAGGTATTTTATTTTTTTTGTTGCAATCGTGAAGGGGATTATTTTTTTGAGTTCGTTTTCTAATATTTCATTGTTGGCATATAGAAAGGCTATGGACTTTTGTATGTTAATTTTGTATCCTGCGACCTTACTGTATTGGTTTATTGTTTCTAATAATCTTTTTGTGGAGTCCTTCGGGTTTTCGATGTATAGGATCATATCATCAGCAAAAAGTGATAGCTTTACTTCTTCTTTTCCGATATGGATGCCTTTTATTTCTTTGTCTTGTCTGATTGCTCTGGCCAGAACTTCTAGCACCACGTTGAATAAGAGTGGAGAGAGTGGACAACCCTGTCTTGTTCCTGATTTAAGGTAGAAAGTCCTCAGTTTTATGCCGTTTAATAGGATGTTGGCTGATGGTTTATCATATATGGCCTTTATCATGTTGAGATATTTTCCTTCTATACCCATTTTGTTGAGAGTCTTAAACATAAAATTGTGTTGTATTTTATCAAAAGCCTTTTCTGCATCTATTGATAAGATCATGTGGTTTTTGTTCTTTGTTTTGTTGATATGGTGTATTACGTTAACCGTTTTGCGTACGTTGAACCATCCTTGAGATTCTGGGATGAATCCCACTTGATCATGATGTATTATTTTTTTAATATGTTGTTGTATTCGGTTTGCCAGTGTTTTGTTTAGTATTTTAGCATCTGTATTCATTAGAGATATTGGTCTGTAGTTTTCTTTCTTTGTGCCATCCTTGCCAGGTTTTGGTATGAGGGTTATGTTGGCCTCATAAAATGTGTTTGGAAGTATTGCTTCTTCTTCAATTTTTTGGAAGACTTTGAGTAGAATAGGAACCAAGTCTTCTTTGAATGTTTGATAGAATTCACTGGGCCTGGACTTTTATTTTTGGGGAGATTTTTAATAGTTTTTTCTATTTCCTCCATGCTGATTGTTCTGTTTATGCTTTCTGCTTCTTCATGACTCAGTCTAGGAAGGTTGTATTGTTCTAGAAATGTATCCATTTCTTCTAGATTGTTGTATTTGGTGGCATATAATTTTTCATAGTATTCTACAATAATTCTTTGTATTTCTATGATGTCTGTGGTGATCTCTCCTCTTTCATTTTGGATTTTATTTATTTGAGTCCTGTGTCTTTTTTCCTTGGTGAGTCTTGCCAAGGGTTTGTCAATTTTGTTGATCTTTTCCAAGAACCAGCTCCTTGTTTTATTGATTTTTTCTATAGTTTTTCTGTTCTCTATTTCATTTATTTCTGCTCTGATTTTTATTATCTCCTTTCTTCGGCTGGTTTTGGGTTGTCTTTGTTCTTCTTTTTCTAGTTCCTTAAGGTGTGAAGTTAAGTGGTTTACTTCGGCTCTCTCTTGTTTGTTCATATAGGCCTGAAGTGATATGAATTTTCCTCTTATTACTGCTTTTGCTGCATCCCAGAGATTCTGATATGTCGTATTTTCATTTTCGTTTGTCTGTATATATCTTTTGATTTCTGCGCTTATTTCTTCTTTACCCATTCATTTTTTAGAAGTATGTTGTTTAGTTTCCACATTTTTATGGGGTTTTCTCCCTCTTTTTTGCAGCTGAATTCTAGTTTCAAGGCTTTATGATCAGAAAATATGCTTGGTACAATTTCAATTTTTCTAAATTTGCTGATATTGTCTTTGTGGCCCAACATATGGTCAATTCTTGAGAATGTTCCATGTACACTAGAGAAAAATGTATACTCTGTCGCTTTGGGTTGAAGTGTCCTGTAGATGTCTATCATATCCAGGTGTTCTAGTATTTTGTTTAAGGCCACTATATCTTTATTGATTCTCTGTTTGGATGACCGATCTAGAGCCATCAGTAGTGTATTGAGGTCTCCAAGTATGATTGTATTTTTGTTAGTTTTTGTTTTAAGGTCAATAAGTAGCTGTCTTATATATTTTGGTGCTCCTTGGTTTGGTGCATATATATTAAGGATTGTTATGTCTTCTTGATTCAACTTCCCCTTAATCATTATGAAATGACCATTTTTGTCTCTGAGTACTTTTTCTGTCTTGTAGTCAGCATTATTAGATATGAGTATTGCTACACCTGCTTTATTTTGGGTGTTGTTTGCTTGGAGTATTGTTTTCCAGCCTTTCACTTTGAATTTGTTTTTATCCTTGTTGCTTAGATGTGTTTCTTGTAGGCAGCATATAGTTAGATTTTCTTTTTTAATCCATTCTGCTACTCTGTGTCTTTTTATTGGTAAGTTTAATCCATTTACATTTAGTGTAATTATTGACATTTGTGGGTTCCCTACTGCCATTTTATAAATTGCTTTCTGTTAGTTTTGTATCTAGTTTGATTCCTCTCTTTTGTTTTTCTATCATTTGTTTTTGTTTGTTTGTGTTCCATACTTCTTTCCTCTGTTGCTACCTTTTTTAAGTCAAGTGTCTTTGTGGTGGTTTTTTTAAGGGTGGATACCATTAAGTAATGAAAAGGGTACCTACCATATTCATTGTAGTACCCTATCTTATAAATATTTCTGCACTTCATCATCCTTTGCTACTGTTAATCTCCATCCTCTCCCCCCTTTTTTTCCTTTGTTGTCACAGTTTAAGTTTGGTTTTATTGTGTTCTAGGTGGAGCTGTTACTTGTGGTGTTGTTTTCTTTTGTTCTTTGAATCTGGTTGGAAAACCCCCCTTAGTATTTCCTGGAGTGGGGCTTTCTGTTGATAAATTCTCTCATCTTTTCTGTATTTGTGAATGTTTTTATATCTCCTTCATACTTGAAGGATAGCTTTGATGGGTATAGTATTCTTGGCTGAAAGTTCCTCTCTTTCAGGGCTTTAAATATTGGGGTCCACTCTCTTCTAGCTTGTAGAGTTTCTGCTGAGAAATCTGATGATAATCTAATAGGCCTTCCTTTATATGTTGTACTCTTCTTTTCCCTGGCTGCCTTGAGAATTTTTCTTTGTCATTGGTTTGTGTCATCTTTATTATGATGTGCCTTGGAGTGGGTTTTTTGGGGTTAAGAAAACTTGGTGTCCTGTTTGCTTCTTGAATTTGAGGCTTTAGTTCCTTCCACATGCTTGGGAAGTTCTCGTCTATTATTTGTTTGAGTATATTCTCCATTCCATTTTCTTTCTCTTCTCCCTCTGATATACCTATTATTCTTATGTTATTCTTTCTGATGGAGTCAGACAATTCCTGTAGGGCTTTCTCATTTTTTATTATTTTTGAGTCTCTTTCTTCTTCTCTCTGCTGTGCCTCAAGTTGTTTGTCTTCTATTTCACTAATCCTGTCTTCAATCTGGGCTGTTCTGTTAGCTAAGCTTGTTACCTCGTTTTTCAGCTCGTGAATTGAGCTTTTCATTTCTGTTTGATTTGTTTTTATAGTTTCAATTTCCTTGGTAATATGTTCTTTGTGTTTATTGAGTTGTTTTCTGATCTCCCTATATTGCCTTTCTGTGTTTTCTTGTATATCTCTGAGTATTTTTAAGATTTCTATTTTAAATTCTATGTCATTTAGCTCCAAGGCTTCCAATATGTTAAGTCTTTTCTCCATAGATTTTTCCACATCTACTTGTGTTACCTCTCTTTCTTTTGTATCCATAATATTTGATTTCCTCTTTCTTATTGGCATCTGAGGGTGGTCTTATTGATAGCACTAATTAGAATTAATAAAGAGTAAAAAGAAAAAAAAAAGGTAAAACACCCCACAAAAAAAACAGTAATAATTTATTATTTCCCCCTTGTTTCTCTCTTCTCTTTCCCTCCTCTCCCCTCCTCAGGGAAATATAGTGCCTATAATGGAGGGCCTGATTTGGGGTGAAGAGTTCAAGGGGCAAAAAAAAGGGAGTAGGGACCTATTAAATGCAAAAAAAAGGAAGAAAATCTTAGACAATCATAAGATGATTTGCTTGTAAGTGATGGTCAACTAAGAGATATAATGAGAGGGATAAGAGGGAATCGGATAAAAGGACCAAAAAAGAATAATAAAGAAGAAAAAATAAAAATAATAAGTAAAAATCTGTTGTATTAAGTGGAGCGAAGATTAAATACAATGGAGACCTTGGGTTGGGAGGACCCAAAATGCCACAAAAATAAACAAACAAGAGAAAAAAAATAAAAACAAAAGCAAAAAAGAGAAATAATGCCAAAAAAAAGCCTTGAGTCCCAAATTAACTAATTTGTTCGTGATTGAGGATTATATGGGAGGAAAGTAAAATGAGAAAAGAAAAAACAAATAGAAAGGAAAAAATAAGAAAAAGAGAAAAAAGAAGGAAGAAATAAAATAGGAGGAGAAAAAAACAAAATAAAGCAAGACAAAAAAAAATGAGGAGAGAGTGAGAGTTAAGTGTTTTGGAGTATAACCTTAAAGGAGGGTGAGGATGAAGAAGAAAAATAAAATGCAACACTCATGGGTAGTGTAGTTCAAGAAAGGGGAAGCATAAGATGGGCAGAGAATAGAAGGACCGAGGTGGAGGAAATAAAGCAAAAAGATAGAAGAAACAAACAACAACAACAACAAATAAAAATTAGTGGATCAAGTTGTAAAGTCTGTGGGTTTTTCTTGATTTTGAGAGGTTAACTTTTTCCTTTTTCTTTTCTCTCCCTCTTCCTAGTCAGTGACTCTGTACCCCAGGCTCTGCCCCTGTGTCACTCTTAGGTAGGGATTTGCATTTGATGGGATTCTATGGCAATGTCATATAATTGGCTTTAGTCTTGCTGGAAGTAAAGGCTTGTTGACGTTTGCAGGGCCCAACGATGAGAGAGTTTGCTTTCCTTGATTCTCTCTCCTAGTCCCCCCTTTCTGAATTAGCAGCCTGGTGATCCAGCTATAAGGCTGCAACTGCTTCTGCCTGGGGAGTAAGAGGCTCAAAGAGCTGGGAAATCCCCACTCTATCCCCACTCAGTGCAAGACTTTGGGAAAGGCCCTGACAGTCAGGGCCTCCAGTGTAATCAGGCGGGGGTGGGAGTCAATTGTTGTCAAGGTGACTGTTCAGCGCCTATCATTTAGTTGGACCTCTCAACCCAGGCTTTCCACACTTTGTAGCCTGTTTATGCAGGGAAGAAGAGGAACTAGTCTCTGCTTACGACTAGTGTAGTGTAGACCTTATTATCTGCCAAGTCCTTCTTGTTAACGTTTATCCCTGAATATGGAGGCTCTATCAATCAGAAGTTGCCCCCGCCCCTTTAGCGAGAGGCACTAAAAAATATCACGCCTCTTGTCTTGGATTGCTGATCTGAGAGAGATCTTATCAATTAGAACCGAGGGTGCACAGATTTTATGGGTTAAGCTAATTTCAGTGATTGGGTCACAGCTGTGCTTCCAAAGGTATTTTAGGCTGCCTGCGCGCGCCCCTACCTCAATGCTTGATTGTTAGCTTGAATGGCTGGGTGAGGTGCCCTGCCCATGGAGAGAATCTCCCAAGCCTCTCCCGCTCGCCCCGCCGCTGGCGGCTGGACCGCAGCAGGCACAGGATAATGGAGCCCCCTGGGTGTGCGGGCCAGCAGGGCGCCTTCGGTGCATGGAATGCCCAAGGCACGCGCTCGAATGGGGCGCTCCAGGCACCGGTGGCCGGCGACCCCCACTCGCAGTGTGCGGGCCGCTGGGAACGTCAGCGGTGCTCAACCAGACAGGGTGCGCACCTGATGGCTTGCAGAGGCGGCTCGTGGCAGCCGCTCGCGGTGGCGGTTCGCGGCGGCCGCTCGCGGTGGCTCGCGGGGGCTCGCGGCGGCTCGCGGTGTCAGCTCACGGTGGCCGCTCGCGGCGGCTCGCAGTTCCCAAGTATGTGGGCTGACTCACCGCAGGCGCACTCCCTCGCGGCTTGAATGAGCGTCGCTGCGGTAGCTTCCTCCACACCCTCGTCTCTCAGACTCAAGTGATAACAGTCCTTTTGCTTTCAGTTTGTGTGGAAATCCGGAATGCTCCGAGGATAAATTTTTCTGTTTCTAGTTGATAAATTTGTTGTGATTTAGGGGAGAGCTGTCGGACGCGCTTCTCACGGCGCCATTTCCGTGACGTCACTCCCCTATGTATTTTTAACACACAGCTGAATGCATTGTTACATCAGTCTTTACATTATTCATTGCAGGCGGGTTTTGTATAAGAAATGTTTAAGTAATTGCAGCTCATGTGTTTCACGTGTTTGTTTTCAAATTCACTGCACTATTTGAAAGAGTTACATAGCTGTTTGCTCTACAGGGATACCAGTGTTAGTAGTCACTGAAATAGGACTCAGTTTTGAGATACAGTAATGTACTTGTACAGCATCTGCTTAGCATCACAAAATGAATGAGAGTGTTTCATCTACTAACTGTCAGTTTTCTTCTGTACAAAATATTAAAATCAATTCATACTCATGAGTATATATTTTTACACATTGCTAAATGCATTGTTACAGAACTCTTTTAGTTATTTGTTGTATGTGGGATTCATATAAGATGGGAGCTAGAGTTACTAGAATTCTAGTGTTTCATGTGTCTGTGTTCAAATTCACTGCTGTATTTACAAGAGATACATACCTGTTTCATCTACAGGTAAAGCAGTGTTAGTAGTCACTCAGTTTAGAGATACAGTAATGTACTTGTACTGCATCTGCTTAGCATCACAAAATGAATAAAAGAATGTGTTATCTAAAAAATGTGTGTTTTTCTTTGTAGAAAATAGTAAAATCAATTCATACTCATGCCTATGTATTTTTAACACACAGCTAAATGCATTGTTACATCAGTCTTTTTGTTATTCATTACGGGTGGATTTTGTATAAGAAATGTTTAAATAATTGGAGCTCATGTGTTTCAATTGTTTGTTTTCAAATTCATTTCACTATTTAAAAGTTTCATAGCTGTTTGTTCTACAGGGAAACCAGTATTATTAGTCATTGAAATAGGACTCAGTTTTCAGATAAAGTAATGTACTTGTACAGCATCTGGTTAGCATCACAAAATGAATGAGATTGTTCCATCTACTAACTGTCTGTTTTCTTCTGTACAATATATTAAAATCAATTTATACTTATGAGTATATATTTTAAGACATTGCTAAATGAATTGTTACAGAACTCTATTAGTTATTCATTTATTGCGGGTTTCATATAAGAAGTGTGCTAGAGTTACTAGAGTTCTAATGTTTTCCTTGTCTGTGATCAAATTCACTGCTGTATTTACAGAGGACACAGAGTTGTTTCATCTACAGGTAAAGCAGTGTTAGTAGTCACTGAAAAAGGACTCAGTTTAGAGATACAGTATTGTACTTGTACTGCATCAGCTTAGCATCACAAAATGAATAAAAGAATGCTCTATCTACAAAATGTTTGTTTTCTTCTGTACAAAATAGTAAAATCAATTCATACTCATGACTGTACATTTTTAACACATAGCTAAAATGCATTGTTATATCAGTCTTTTCCTTATTTGTTGCATGCGGTTGTTTCTGTTTTCAAGTTCAATGCATTAATTAAAAGAGTTACATATCTGTTTTATTTCCAAGGAAAGCAGTGTTAGTAGTTATTGAAATAGGACTCAGTTTAAAGATACAGAAATGTACTTGTACTGCGTCTGCTTAGCATCCAAAAATGAATAAGAGAATGTTCTATCTACTAATGTTCTGTTTTCTTCTGTACAGAATTGTAAAATCAATTCATACTCATGAGTATATATTTTTAACACATTACTAAATGCATTGTTACATAACTCTTTTAGTTATTTGTTGTATGAAAGTTTCATATAAGAAAGATGCTAGAGTTTCTAGAGTTCTAGTGTTTCACGTGTCTGTGTTCAAATTCACTGCTGTATTTACAGGAGATACATACCTTTTTCATCTACAGGTAAAGCAGTGTTAGTAGTCACTAAAATAGGACTCAGTTTAGAGATACAGTAATGTACTTGTACTGCATCTGCTTAGCATCACAAAATGACACAAAGAATGTTCTATCTATAATCTGTGTGTTTTTTTTTGTACAAAATAGTAGAATCAATTCATACTCATGCCTATGTATTTTTAACACACAGTTAAATGCATTGTTATATCAGTCTTTTCGTTATTCATCTCAGGCTGGTTTTGTATAAGAAATGTTTAAGTAATTGGAGCTCATGTGATTCATTTGTTTGTTTTCAAATTTATTTCACTATTTAAGTTTCATAGCTGTTTGTTCTACAGGGAAACCAGTGTTAGTAGTCATTGAAATAGGACTCAGTTTTGAGATAGTATAATGTACCAGTACAGCATCTGCACCGCATAACAAAATTAATGAGAGTGTTCCATTAACTAACTGTCTGTTTTCTTCTGTACAATATATTAAAAACAATTCATACTCATGAGTATATATTTTAACACATTACTAAATGCATTGTTACAGAAATCTATTAGTTATTCATTGTTTGAGGGGTTCATATAAGAAGGGGGCTAGAGTTAGTAGAGTTCTAGTGTTTCCTTTGTCTGTGTTTAAGTTCACTGCTGTATTTACAGAGGACACATAGCTGTTTCATCTACAGGTAAAGCAGTGTTAGTAGTCACTGAAATAGGACTCAGTTTAGAGATACAGTAATGTACTTTTACTGCATCTGCTAAGCATCCAAAAATGAATAAGAGAATGTTCTATCTACTAACTGTCTGCTTTCTTTTGTACAGAATAGTAAAAACAATTCATATTCTTGAGTAATTCTTTTAACACATTGCTAAATGCATTGTTCCATAACTCTTTTAATTATTTGTTGTATGCGGGTTTCATATAAGAAGGGTGATAGAGTTAATAGAGTTCTAGTGTTTCACGTGTCTGTGTTCCAATTCCCTCTTTTATTTACAGGAGATACATACCTGTTTCATCTACAGGTAAAGCAGTGTTAGTAGTCACTCAGTTTAGCGATACAGTAATGTACATGTACAGCATCTGCTTAGCATCACAAAATGAAAAAAAGAATGTTCTATCTACAAAATGTGTGTTTTCCTCTGTAAAAAATATAAAATCAATTCATACTCATGAATATATATAAATTTAGCACTTTGCTAAATGCATTGTTATATTTGTCTTTTCCTTATTTGTTGCATGCAGGATTTACTGTGTTCAAATTCAATGCTTTTATTAAAAGAGTTACATACCTGTTTTATATACAGGGAAAGCAGTGTTAGTAGTTATTGAAATAGGACTCAGTTTAGAAATACAGTAATGTATTTGTACTGCGTCTGCTTAGCATCCAAAAACGAATGAGAGAATGTTCTATCTACTATCTGTCTGCTTTCTTTTGTACAGAATAGTAAAATCAATTCATACTCATGTGTATATATTTTTAACACATTGCTAAATGCATTGTTACATAACTCTTTTAGTTATTTGTTGTATGCGGGTTTAATATAAGAAGGGTGCTAGAGTTACTAGAGTTTTAGTGTTTCAAGTGCCTGTATTCAAATTCACTGCTGTATTTACAGGAGATACATACCTGTTTCAACTGCAGGTAAAGCATTGTTACTAATTACTGAAATAGGACTCAGTATATGAATACAGTAATGTACTTGTACTGCATTGTTTATCATCATAAAATGAATAAAAGAATGTTATATCTACAAACTGTTTTTCTCTGTACAAAATAAGAAAATGAATTCATTCTCATGCCTATGTATTTTTAACACATTGTTAATGCCTTGTTATATCAGTCTTTTCTTTATTCATTGCATGCGGTTTTGCACATGAAGTTTTAAAGTAATAGGAGCTCATTTGTTTCACGTGTCTGTTTTCAAATTCATTGCACTATTTAAGAAATACTTAGCTGTTTGCTATACAGGGAAACCAGAGTTAGTAGTCTTTGAAATAGGACTTAGTTTTGAGATAGAGTAAAGTACTTGTACTGTGTCTGCTTAGCATCCAAAAATGAATAAGAGAATGTTCTATCTACTAACAGTCTGTTTTCTTCTGTACAAAATAGTAAAAGCAATTCATATTCATAAATCTATATTTTAAACTCAGTGCTAAATTAACACATTGCTAACTGCATTGTTACATAACTCTTTTAGTTATTCGCTGTATGCGGGTTTCATATAAGAAGGGTGCTAGATTTACTAGAGTTTTATTGTTTCACGTGTCTGTGTTCAAATTCCCTGTTTTATTTACAGAAGATACATACCTGTTTCATCTACAGGTAAAGCAGTGTTAGTATTCACAGAAATAGGTTTCAGTTTAGAGATAGAGTAAAGTACTTGTACTGCATCTCCTTAGAATCAAAAAGAATGAGACAATGTTCTATCTACTTACTGTCTGTTTTCTTCTGTAAAAAATAGTAAAATCTATTCATACTCATGAGTATATATTTTAACACATTTCTAAATGTGTTGTTTCATAACTTTTAGATATTCGTTGTATGCGGGTTTCATATAAGAAGGGTGCTAGAGATACTAGAGTTCCAGTGTTTCACGTGTCAGTGTTCTAATTCCCTGCTTTATTTACAGGAGATACATACCTGTTTCATATACAGGAAAAGCAGTGTTAGTAGTCACTAAAATTGAACTCAGTTTAGAGATACAGTAATGTACTTGTACTGCATCTGCTTAGCATCCAAAAATGAATAAGGGAATGTTCTATCTACTACCTGTCTATTTTCCTCTGTACAGAATAGTACAATCATTTCATTCTCATGAGTATATATATTTTACACATTGCTAAATACGTTGTTTCATAACTTTTAATTATTCATTGTATGCGGGTTTTATATAGGAAGGGTGCTTTAGTTACAAGAGTTCTAGTCTTTCACGTGTCTGTGTTCCAATTCCCTGTTATATTTACAGGAGATACATACCTGTTTCATCTACAGGTAAAGCAGTCCTAATAGTCACTGGAATAGGTCTCAGTTTAGAGATACAGTAATATACTTGTACTGCATCTGCTTAGCATCACAAAATGAAAAAAAAAATGTCTATCTACAAAATGTGTGTTTTCCTTTGTACAAAATAGTAAAATGATTTCATACTCATGACTATATATTTTTAACACATTGCTAAATGCATTGTTATATCAGTCTTTTCTTTATTTGTTGCATGCGGGTTTTTCTCTGTTCAAATCAATGCATTGATAAAAAGAGTTACATAGATGTTTTATTTGCAGGGAATGCAGTGTTAGTAGTTATTGAAATAGGACTCAGTTTAGAGTTACAGTAATGTACTTGTACTGCGTCTGCTTAGAATCCAAAAATGAATAAGAGAATGTTCTATCTACTAACAGTCTTTTTTCTTCTGTACAAAATAGTAAAAGCAATTCATATTCATAAATCTATATTTTAAACTCAGTGCTAAATTAACACTTTGCTAACTGCATTGTTACATAACTCTTAGTTATTCGGTGTATGCGGGTTTCATATAAGAAGGGTGCTAGATTTACTAGAGTTCTAGTGTTTCACGTGTCTGTGTTCAAATTCCCTGTTTTATTTACAGAAGATACATACCTGTTTCATCTACAGGTAAAGCAGTGTTAGTATTCACAGAAATAGGTTTCAGTTTAGAGATAGAGTAAAGTACTTGTACTGCATCTCCTTAGAATCAAAAAGAATGAGACATTGTTCTATCTACTTACTGTCTGTTTTCTTTTGTACAAAATAGTAAAATCTATTCATACTCATGAGTATATATTTTAACATATTTCTAAATGTGTTGTTTCATAACTTTTAGATATTCATTGTATGCGGGTTTCATATAAGAATGGTGCTAGAGTTACTACAGTTCCAGTGTTTCACGTGTCAGTGTTCTAATTCCCTGCTTTATTTACAGGAGATACATACCCGTTTCATATACAGGAAAAGCAGTGTTAGTAGTCAGTAAAATTGGACTCAGTTTAGAGATACAGTAATGTACTTGTACTGCATCTGCTTAGCATCCAAAAATAAATAAGGGAATGTTCTATCTAGTACCTGTCTGTTTTCCTCTATACAGAATTGTACAATCATTTCATACTCATGAGTATATATTTTTTACACATTGCTAAATGCGTTGTTTCATAACTTTTAATTATTTGTTGTATGCGGGTTTCATATAGGAAGGGTGCTTCAGTTACAAGAGTTCTAGTCTTTCACGTGTCTGTGTTCCAATTCCCTGTTTTATTTACAGGAGATACGTACCTGTTTCATCTACAGGTAAAGCAGTCCTAATAGTCACTGGAATAGGTCTCAGTTTAGAGATACAGTAATATACTTGTACTGCATCTGCTTAGCATCACAAAATGAAAAAAAGAATGTCTATCTACAAAATGTGTGTTTTCCTTTGTACAAAATAGTAAAATGATTTCATACTCATGACTATATATTTTTAACACATTGCTAAATGCATTGTTATATCAGTGTTTTCTTTATTTGTTGCATGCGGGTTTTTCTGTGTTCAAATTCAATGCATTGATTAAAAGAGTTACATAGATGTTTTATTTGCACGGAATGCAGTCTTAGTAGTTACTGAAATAGGACTCAGTTTAGAGTTACAGTAATGTACTTGTACTGCGTCTGCTTAAAATCCAAAAATGAATAAGAGAATGTTCTATCTACTAACAGTCTGTTTTCTTCTGTACAAAATAGTAAAAGCAATTCATATTCATAAATGTATATTTTAAACTCAGTGCTAAATTAACACATTGCTAACTGCATTGTTACATAACTCTTTTAGTTATTCGGTGTATGCGTGTTTCATATAAGAAGGGAGCTAGATTTACTAGAGTTCTAGTGTTTCACGTGTCTGTGTTCAAATTCCCTGTTTTATTTACAGAAGATACATACCTGTTTCATCTACAGGTAAAGCAGTGTTAGTAGTCACAGAAATAGGTTTCAGTTTAGAGATACAGTAACGTACTTGTACTGCATCTGTTTAGCATCACAAAATGAAAAAAAGAATGTTCTATTAACAATGTGTGTGTTTTCCTCTGTACAAAATAATAAAATCAATTCATACTCATGCCTATGTATTTTTAACACACAGCTAAATGAATTGTTACATCAGACTTTTCCTTCTTCATTGCAGGCGGGGTTTGTATAAGAAATGTTTAAGTAATTTGAGCTCATGTGTTTCACGAGTTTGTTTTCAAATTCACTGCACTATTTGAAAGTGTTACATACCTGTTTTCTCTACAGTGATAGCAGTGTTAGTAGTCACTGAAATTGGACTCAGTTTTGAGATACAGTAATGTACTTGTACAGCATGTGCTTAGCATCACGAAATGAATGAGAGTCTTTCATCTACTAACTGTCTGTTTTCTTCTGTACAAAATATTAAAATCAATTCATACTCATGAGTATATATTTTAACACATTGCTAAATGCATTGTTACAGAAGTCTTTTAGTTATTTGTTGTATGCGGGATTCATATAAGAAGGGAGCTAGGGTTACTAGAGTTCTAGTGTTTCATGTGTCTGTGTTCAATTCACTGCTGTATTTACAGGAGATACATAACTGTTTCATCTACCGGTAAAGCAGTGTTAGTAGTCACAAAAATAAAACTCAGGTTAGAGATACAATAATGTACATGTACTGCATCTGCCTAGCATCACAAAATGAATAAAAGAATGTTCTATCTACACATTTTGTGTTTTTCTCTGTACAAAATAGGAAAATCTATTCATACTCATGCCTATGTATTTTTAACTCATTGATAAATGCATTGTTATATAAGTCTTTTCCTTATTCCTTGCTTGCGGGTTTTGAATATGAAATGTTTAAATAATTGGAGCTCTTTTGATTTAGGTGTCTGTTTTCAAATTCATTGCACTATTTAAGAAATACATAGCACTTTGCTCTACAGGGTAACCAGTGTTAGTAGTCATTGAAATAGGACTTAGTTTTGAGATAAAGTAATGTAATTTTACTGCATCTGCTTAGCATAAGAAAATGAGAGAATGTTCTATCTACTAACTGTTTTTTTCTGTACAAAAAAGTAAAATCTATTTATAGTCATCAGTTTATATTTTTAACACATTGCTAAATGCCTTGTTACATAACTCCTTTAATTATTCATTGTATGCGGGTTTCATATAAGAAGGTTGCTAGAGTTATTAGAGTTCCAGTGTTTATGTGTCAGTGTTCTAATTCACTGCTTTATTAACAGGAGATACATACCTGTTTCATCTACAGGGAAAGCAGTGTTAGTAGTCACTAAAATTGGACTCAGTTTAGAGATACAGGAATGTACTTGTACTGCATCTGCTTAGCATCCAAAAATGAATAAGGGAATATTCTATCTACTAACTGTCTGTTTTCTTCTGTACAGAATATTACAATAAATTCATACTCATGAGTATATATTTTGACATCATTGTTAAATGCATTGTTACATAACTCATTTCATTATTCTTTGTATGCGGGTTTCATATAAGAAGTGTGCTAGAGTTACTAGAGTTCCAGTGTTTCACGTGTCAGTGTTATAATTCACTGCTTTATTTACAGGAGATACATACCTGTTTCATCTAAAGGGAAAGCAGTGTTCGTAGTCACTAAAATAGGTCTCAGTTTAGAAATAGATTAACGTACTTGTATTGCATCTGCTTAGCATCACAAAATGAAAAAAACTATGTTCTATTAACAATCTGTGTGTTTTCCTCTGTAGAAAATAGTAGAATCAATTCATACTCATGCCTATGTATTTTTAACACACAGCTAAATGGATTGTTATATAAGTCTTTTCGTTATTCATTACAGGCGGATTTTGTATAAGAAATGTTTAAGTAATTGGAGCTCATGTGTTTCACTTGTTTGTTTTCAAATTCATTTCACTATTTAAAAGTTTCATAGCTGTTTGTTCTTCATGGAAACCAGTGTTAGTAGTCATTGAAATAGGACTCAGTTTTGAGATACAGTAATGTACTTGTACAGTATCTGCTTAGAATCACAAAATTAATGAGAATGTTCCATCTACTAACTGTCTGTTTTCTTCTGTACAAAATATTAAAATATATTTATACTCATGAGTATATATTTTAACACATTGCAAAATGAATTGTTACAGAACTCTATTAGTTCTTCATTTTTTGTGGGTTTCATAAAAGTAGGGTGCTAGAGTTAATAGAGTTCTAGTGTTTCCCTTGTCTGTGTTCAAATTCACTGCTGTATTTACAGAGGATACACAGCTGTTTCATCTACAGGTAAAGCAGAGTTAGTAGTCACTGAAAAAGTACTCAGTTTAGAGATACAGAATTGTATTTGTACTGCATCTGATTAGCATCACAAAATGAATAAAAGAATGTTGTATCTAAAAAATATGTGTTTTCTTCTGTACAAAATAGTAAAATCAATTCATACTCATGACTGTACATTTTTAACACATAGCTAAAATGCATTGTTATATCAGTCTTTTCCTTATTTGTTACATGCGGCTTTTTGTGTTCAAATTCAATGCACTATTTAAAAGATTTACATAACTGTTTTATTTACAGGTAAGGCAGTGTTAGTAGTTTTTGAAATAGGACTCAGTTTAGAGATACAGTAATGTACTTGCACTGCATCTGTTAAGCATCAAAAAGAATGGGAGAATGTTCTATCAACTAACTGTTTTCTTCTATACAAAATAGTAAAATCTATTGATACTCATGAGTATATATTTTTAACACATTGCTAAATGCATTGTTACATAACTCCTTTAGTTATTCTTTGTATGTGGATTTCATATAAGAAGGGTTCTAGAGTTACTAGAGTTCCAGTGTTTCACGTGTCAGTGTTCTAATTCACTGCTTTATTTACAAGATATTCGTACTGGTTTCATCTACAGGTAAAGCAGTGTTAGTAGTCACTAAAATAGGACTCAGTACAGAGATACAATAATGTACTTGTACTGCATTTGCTTAGCATCCAAAAATAAATAAGAGAATGTTTTATCTACTTACTGTCTGTTTTTTTCTGTACAGAATGGTACAATCAATTCATACTAATGAGTATATATTTTTTACACATTGCTAAATGCATTGTTTCATAACTTTTACTTATTCGTTGTCTGCGGCATTCATATAAGAAGGGTACTTCAGTTACTAGAGTTAAAGTCTTTTACATGTCTGTGTTCCAATTCCCTGTTTTATTTACAGGAGATACATACCTGTTTTATCTACAGGTAAAGCAATCCTAGTAGTCACTGAAATAGGACTCAGTTTAGAGATAGTGTAATGTACTTGTACTGCATATGCTTAACATCAAAAAATGAATAAAAGAATGTTCTATCTACAAAATGTGTGTTTTCCTTTGTACAAAATAGTAAAATCAATTCATACTCATGACTATATATTTTTAACAGATTGCTAAATGCACTGTTACATAACTTCTTTAATTATCCTTTGTATGCGAGTTTCATATAAGAAAGGTGCTAGAGTTTATTGAGTTCCAGTGTTTCCTGTGTCAGTGTTCTAATTCACTGCCTTATTTACAGGAGATACATACCTGTTTCAACTACAGGTAAAGCAGTGTTAGTAGTAACTAAAAGAAGACTCAGTTTAGAGATAGAGTAATGTACTTGTACTGCGTCGGCTTAGCATTAAAAATGAATAATAGAATGTTCTATTTACTAACTGTCTGCTTTTTTCTGTACAGAAATGTAAAATCACTTCATACTCATGAGTATATATTTTTAACACATTGCTAAATGCATTGTTACAAACTCTTTTAGTATTTGTTGTATGCGGGGTTCATATAAGAAGGGTGCTAGAGTTCCTAGTGTTCTAGTGTTTCACGTGTCTGTGTTCAAATTCACTGCTGTATTTATAGGAGATACATACCTGTTTCAACTGCAGGAAAAGCAGTGTTATTATTCACTCAGTTTAGAGATACAGTAATGTACTTGTACTGCATCTGCTTAGCATCACAAAATGAATAAAAGAAAGTTCTATTTACAAAATGTGTGTTTTCCTGTGTAAAAAATCAAAAAATCAATTCATACTCATGACTATAAATATTTAACATATTGCTAAATGCATTGCTTTATCAGTATTTTTTTTATTTGTTGCATGTGGGTTTTTCTGTGTCCAAATTCAATGCATTAATTAAAAGAGTTACATAGCTGTTTTATTTACAGGGTAAGAAGTGTTAGTAGTTATTGAAATGAAACTCAGTTGAGAGATAAAGTAATGTACTTGTACTGCATCTGCTTAGCATCCAAAAATGAATAAGAGAATGTTCTATCTCCTGTTTTCTTCTGTACAAAATATTAAAATCTATTCATACTCATGAGTATATATTTTTAAGACATTGCTAAATGCATTGTTACATAACTTCTTTATTTATGCTTTGTATGTGGGTTTCATATAAGAATAGTGCTAGAGTTACTAGAGTTCCAGTGTTTTACGTGTCAGTGTTCTAATTCACTGCTTTCTTTACAGGAGACACATACCTGTTTCATCTACAGGTAAAGAGGTGTTAGTAGTCACTAAAATAGGACTCAGTTTAGAGATACAGTAATGTTCTTGTATTGCATCTGCTTAGCATCCAAAAATGAATAAATGAAAGTTCTATCTACTAACTGTCTGTTTTTTTCTGTACAGAATAATACAATCAATTCATACTCCTGAGTATAATTTTTTACACATTGCTAAATATATTGTTTCATAACTTTTAGTTATTCATTGTATGCGAGTTTCATATAAGAAGGGTGCTTCAGTTACTAGAGTTCTAGTCTTTCACGTGTCTGTGTTCCAATTCCCTGTTTTATTTACAGGAGATACATACTTGTTTCATCTATAGGCAAAGCAGTCCTAATCGTCACTGTAATAGGTCTCAGATTAGAGATAGAGTAATGTACTTGTACTGCATCTGCTTAGCATCACAAAATGACAGAAAGAATGTGCTATCTACAATCTGTGTGTTTTCCTCTGTACGAAATAGTAGAATCTATTCATACTCATGCCTATGTATTTTTAACACAGAGCTAAATGCTTTGTTATATCAGTCTTTTCGTTATTCATCGCAGGCTGGTTTTGTTTAAGAAATGTTTAAGTAATTGAACCTCATGTGTTTCACTTGTTTGTTTTCAAATTTATTTCACTATTTAAGTTACATAGTTGTTTGTTCTACAGGGAAACCATTGTTAGTAGTCATTGAAATAGGACTCAGTTTTAAGATAGTATAATGTACTAGTACAGCACCTGCTTAGCATTACAAAATGAATGAGAGTGTTCCATCTACTTACTGTCTGTTTTCTTCTGTACAAATATTAAAATCAATTCATACTTATGTGTATATATTTTAACACATTGCTAAATGCATTGTAACAGAAATCTATTAGTTATTCTTTGTTTGAGGGTTTCATATAAGAATGGGGCTAGAGTTAGTAGAGTTCTAGTGTTTTCATTGTCTGTGTTCAAATTCACTGCTGTATTTACAGAGGACACATAGCTGTTTCATCTATCTTTGACACTTTGATAAATGCATTGTTTCAAACATTTTGTTATTCGTTGTATGCGGGTTTCATATAAGAAATGTGCTTCAGTTACTAGAGTTCTAGTCTTTCTCATGTCAGTGTTCCAAATTTCTGTTTTATTTACAGGAGATACATACCTGTTTCATCTATAGGTAAAGCAGTCCTAGTAGTCACTGAAATAGGTCTCAGTTTAGAGCAGAGTAATATACTTTTACTGCATCTGATTAGCATCACAAAATTTAAAAAAGAATGTTCTATCTACAAAATGTGTGTTTTCCTTTGTACAAAATAGTAAAATCAATTCAAACTCATGACTATATATTTTAAACACACTGCTAAATGCATTGTTATATCAGTCTTTTCCTTGTTTATTGCATGCGGATATGCTGTGTTCAAATTCAATGCATTAATTGAAAGAGTTACATAGATGTTTTATTTACAGGGAAAGCAGTGTTAGTAGTTATTGAAATAGGACTCAGTTTAGAGTTACAGTAATGTACTTGTACTGCGTCTGCTTAGCATTCAAAAATCAATAAGAGAATGTTCTATCTACTAACTGTCTGCTTTCTTCTGTACAGAATAATAAAATCAATTAATACTCATAACTCTGTATTTTAAACTCAGTGCTATATTAACACATTGCTAACTGCATTGTTACATAACTCTTTTAGTTTTTTGTTATATGAGGGTTTCTTAAAAAAAGGGTGCTAGAGTTACTAGAATTCTAGTGTTTCACGTGTCTGTGTTTAAATTCACTGCTTTATTTACAGGAGATACATACCTGTTTCATCTACAGGTAAATCAGTGTTAGTAGTCACTCAGTTTAGAGATACAGTAATGTATTGTACTGCATCTGCTTAGCATCACAAAATGAATAAAAGAATGTTCTATCTACAAAATGTGTGTTTTCCTTTCTACAAAATAGTAAAATCAATTTATACTCATGACTATAAATTTTTAACACATTGCTAAATGCATTGTTTTATCAGTCTTTTACTTATTTGTTGCATGCGGGTTTTTCTTTCTTCAAATTCAATGCATTAATTAAAAGTTGTGTTGCTGTTTTATTTACAGGGAAAGCAGTGTTGGTAGTTATTGAAATAGTACTCAGGTTAGAGATAGAGTAATGTATTTGTACTGCATCTGCTTAGAATTCAATAATGAATAAGAGAATGTTCTATCTACTAACTGTCTGCTTTCTTCTGTACAGAATAATAAAATCAATTCATACTCATGCGTATATATTTTTAACACATTGCTAAATGCATTGTTACATAACTATTTTAATTATTTGTTGTATGAGGGTTTCATGTAAGAAAGATCCTAGAGTTTCTAGAGTTCTAGTGTTTCACGTGTCTGTGTTCACATTCACTGCTGTATTTACAGGACATACATACCTGTTTCATCTACAGGTAAAGCAGTGTTAGTAGTCACTAAAATTGGACTCAGATTATAGATACAGTAATGTACTTTTACTGCATCTGCTTAGCATCACAAAATGAAACAAAGAATGTTCTATCTACAATCTGTGTGTTTTCCTCTGTACGAAATAGTAGAATCTATTCATACTCATGCCTATGTATTTTTAACACACAGCTAAATGTATTGTTATAACAGTTTTTTCGTTATTCATCGCAGGCTGGTTTTGTGTAAGAAATGTTTAAGTATTTGGAGCTCATGTGTTTCACTTTTTTGTTTTCAAATTTATTTCACTATTTAAGTTTCATAGCTGTTTGTTCTACAGAGAAACCAGTGTTAGTAGTCATTGAAATAGGACTCAGTTTTAAGATAGTATAATGTACTAGTACATCACCTGCATAGCATTACAAAATGAATGAGAGTGTTCCATCTACTTACTGTCTGTTTTCTTCTGTACAAATATTAAAATCAATTCATACTAATGAGTATATATTTTAACACATTGCTAAATGCATTGTAACAGAAATCTATTAGTTATTCATTGTTTGAGGGTTTCAAATAAGAAGGGGGCTAGAGTTAGTAGAGTTCTAGTGTTTCCATTGTCTGTGTTCAAATTCACTGCTGTATTTACAGAGGACACATAGCTGTTTCATCTACAGGTAAAGCAGTGTAAGTAGTCACTGAAATAGGACTCATTTTAGAAATACAGTAATGTACTTGAACTGCATCAGCTAAGCATCCTAAAATGAATAAGGTAATGTTCTATCTATTATCTGTCTACTTTCTTCTGTACAGAATATTAAAAACAATTTATATTCATGAGTATATATTTTTAACACATTGATAAATGCATTGTTACATAACTATTTTAGTTATTTGTTCTCTGCGGGTTTCATATAAGAAGGGTGCTAGATTTACTAGAGTTCTAGTGTTTCACGTACCTGAGTTCCAATTCCCTATTTTATTTACAGGAAATACATACCTGTTTCATCTACAGGTAAAGCAATGTTAGTAGTCACACAGTTTAGAGATACAGTAATATACTTGTACTGCATCTGCTTAGCATCACAAAATGAATAAAAGAATGTTCTATCTACAAACTGTTTTCCTCTGTACAAAATAGGAAAATCAATACATTCTCATGCCTATGTATTTTTAACACATTGTTAATGCCTTGTTATAACAGTCTTTTCTTTATTCGTTGCATGCGGTTTTGCACATGAAGTGTTTAAGTAATTGGAGTTCATTTGTTTCACGTGTCTGTTTTCAAATTCATTGCACTATTTAAGAAATAATTAGCTGTTTGTTCTACAAAGAAAGCAGTGTTAGTAGTCTTTGAAATAGGACTTAGTTTTGAGATACAGTAAAGTACATGTACTGCATCTCCTTACCATCGAAAAGAATTAGAGAATGTTCTAACTACTTACTGTCTGTTTTCTTCTGTATAAAATAGTAAAATCTATTCATACTCATGAGTATATATTTTAACACATTTCTAAATACGGTGTTTCATAACTTTTAGTTATTCGTTGTATGCGGGTTTCATATAAGAACTGTGCTTCAGTTACTAGAGTTCTAGTCTTTCTCGTGTCTGTGTTCCAAATTTCTGTTTTATTTACAGGAGATACATACCTGTTTCATCTATAGGTAAAGCAGTCCTAGTAGTCACTGAAATAGGTCTCAGTTTAGAGCACAGTAATATACTTTACTGCATCTGATTAGCATCACAAAATTTAAAAAAGAATGTTCTATCTACAAAATGTGTGTTTTCCTTTGTACAAAATAGTAAAATCAATTCAAACTCATGACTATATATTTTAAACACATTGTTAAATGCATTGTTATATCAGTCTTTTCCTTATTCATTGCATGCGGGTTTTGTATGAGAAGTGTTTAAGTAATTGGAGCTCATTTGTTTCACGTGTCTGTTTTCAAATTCATTGCACTATTTAAGAGGTAAATAGCTGTTTGCTCTACAGGAAAAACAGTGTTAGTAGTCATTGAAATAAGACTTAGTTTTGAGATACAGTAATGTACTTGTACTGCATCTCCTTAGCATCAAAAAGAAGGAGAGAATGTTCTATCTACTAACTGTCTGTTCTCTTCTATACAAAATAGTAAAATCTATTCATACTCATGAGTATATATTTTTAACACATTGCTAAATGCATTGTTACATAACTCCTTTAAAGATTCATTGTATGCGGTTTCATATAAGAAGGGTTCTAGAGTTACTAGAGTTCCAGTGTTTCATGTTTAATGTTCTAATTCACTGCTTTATTTACAGGAGATACATACCTGTTTCTTCTACAGGTAAAGCAGTGTTAATAGTCACTAAAATAGGACTCAGTTTGGAGATACAGTAATGTACTTGTACTGCATTTTCTTAGCATCCAAAAATGAATAAGAGAATGTTCTATCTACTAACTGTCTGTTTCCTTCCGTACAGAATAGTACAATCAATTCATACTCATGAGTATATATTTTTTACACATTGCTAAATGCATTGTTTCATTACTTTTAGTTATTCGTTGTATGCGGGTTTCATATAATAAGGGTGCTTCAGTTCCTAGAGTTCTAGTATTTCACGTTTTAATGTTCCAAATCCCTGTTTTATTTACAGGAGATACATACCTGTTTCATCTACAGGTAAAGCAGTCCTAGTTGTCACTGAAATAGGTCTCAGTTTAGAGATACAGTAATATACTTGTACTGCATCTGCTTAGCATGAAAAAATGAAAAAAAGAATGTTCTATCTACAAAATGTGTGTTTTCTTTATACAAAATAGTGAAATCAATTCATACTCATGACTATATATTTTAAACACATTGCTAAATACATTGTTATATCAGTTTTTTCCTTTTTGTTGCATGCGGGTATTTCTGTGTTCAAATTCAATGCATTAATTAAAAGAGTTAAATAAATGTTTTATTTGCAGGGAAAGCAGTGTTAGTAGTTATTGAAATAGGACTCAGTTTAGAGTTACAGTAATGTACTTGTACTGCCTCTGCTTAGCATCCAAAAATTAAAAAGAGAATGTTCTATCTACTAACTGTCTGCTTTCTTCTGTACAGAATAATAAAATCAATTCATACTCATGATAATATATTTTTAACACATTGCTAAATGAATTGTTACATAACTCTTTTAGTTATTCTTTGTATGCGGGTTTCATATAAGAAGGATGCTAGAGTTACTAGAGTTCCAGTGTATCACGTGTCAGTGTTATAATTTTCCGCTTAATTTACAAGAGATACAAACCTGTTTCATTTACAGGAAAAGCAGTGTTTGTAGTCACTAAATAGGACTTAGTTTAGAGATACAGTAATGTACTTGTACTGCAACTGCTTAGCATCCAAAAATGAATAAGGAATGTTTATTTACTAACTTTCTTTTTTCTTCTGTATAGAATAGTACAATGAATTCATACTCATGAGTATATATTTCTTACACATTGGTAAATGTATTGTTTCATAACTTTTAATTATTCGTTGTATGCGGGTTTCATATAAGAAGGGAGTTTCAGTTACTAGAGTTCTAATCTTTCACGTGTCTGTGTTCCAATTCCCTGTTTTATTTACAGGAGATACATACCTGTTTCATCTACAGGTAAAGCAGTCGTAATAGTCACTTGAATAGGTCTCAGTTTAGAGATAGAGTAATCTACTTGTACTGCATCTGCTTAGCATCATAAAATGAATGAAAGAATGTTCTATCTACAAAATGTGTGTTTTCCTTTGTACAAAATCATAAAATCAATTCATACTCATGACTATATATTTTTAACACATTGCTAAATGCATTGTTATATCAGTGTTTTCCTTATTTTTTGCATTCGGGTTTTTCTGTGTTCAAATTCAATGCATTAATTAAAAGAGTTACATAGCTGTTTTATTTACAGGGAAAGCACTGTTTGTAGTTATTGAAATAGGACTCAGTTTAAGATACAGTAATGTGCTTGTACTACGTCTGCTTAGCATCCAAAAATTAATAAGGGAATGTTCTATCTACTAACTGTCTGCTTTCTTCTGTACAGAATAATAAAATCAATTCGTACTAATGAGTATATATTTTTAACACATTGCTAAATGCATTGTTTCATAACTCTTTTAGTTATTTGTTTTATGCGCGTTTCATAAAAGAAGGGAGCTAGATTTACTAGAATTCTAGTGTTTCACGTGTCTGTGTTCAAATTCACTGCTGTATTTACAGAAGATACATACCTGATTCATCTACAGGTAAACCAGTGTTAGTAGTCACTGAAATAATACTCAGTTAGGGATATAGTAATGTACTTATAATGCATCTGCTAAGCATCCAAAAATGAATAAGAGAATGTTCTATTTATTAACTGTCTGATTTTTTATGTACACAATAGTAAAAACAATTCATACTCATGAGTATATATTTTTAACACATTGCTAAATGCATTGTTACATAACTCTTTTAGTTATTTGTTGTATGAGTGTTTCATATAAGAAGGGTGCTAGAGTTACTAGAGTTCTAGTGCTTCACGTGTGTGTGTTCAAATTCACTGCTTTATTTACAGTAGATACATACCTGTTTCATCTACAGGTAAAGTAGTGTTAGTAGTCACTCAGTTTAGAGATACAGTAATGTACTTGTACAGCATCTGCTTAGCATCACAAAATGAATAAAAGAATGTTCTATCTACAAACTGTTTTTCTCTCTCCAAAATGGGAAAATCAATTCATTCTCATGACTATGTATTTTTAACACATTGCTAATGCCTTGTTATATCAGTCTTTCCTTTATTCGTTGCATGCGGGATTGCATATGAAGTTTTTAAGTAATTGGAGCACATTTGTTTCACGTGTCTGTTTTCAAATTCAATGCACTATTTAAGAAATAATTAGATGTTTGTTCTACAGGGAAACCAGTGTTAGTAGTCTTTGAAATAGGACTTAGTTTGGAGATACAGTAATGTACTTGTACTGCATCTCCTTAGCATCGAAAAGAATTAGAGAATGTTCTATCTACTTACTGTCTGTTTTCTTCTGTACAAAATTGTAAAATCTATTCATACTCATGAGTATATATTTTTAACACATTGCTAAATACATTGTTACATAACTTCTTTATTTATTCTTTGTATGCAGGTTTCATATAAAAGGGATGCTAGAGTTACTAGAGTTTCAGTGCCTCACGTGTCAGTGTTAAAATTCACTGCTTTATTTACAAGAGATACATACCTGCTTCATCTACAGGTAAAGCAGTGTTAGTAGTCACTGAAATAGTACTCAGATTAGAGATATAGTAATGTAATTGTATTGCATCTGCTAAGCATCCAAAAATGAATAAGAGAACGTTCTATTTATTAACTGTCTGTTTTCCTCTGTAGACAATAGTAAAAACAATTCATACTCATGAGTATATATTTTTAACACATTGCTAAATGTATTATTACATAACTATTTAGTTATTCGTTGTATGCGGGTTTCATATAAGAAGGGTGCTAGAGATACTAGAGTTCTAGTGTTTCACGTGACTGTGTTCAAATTCACTGCTTTATTTACAGTACATACATACCTGTTTCATCTACAGGTAAATCAGTCTTAGTAGTCATTCAGTTTACAGATACAGTAATGTACTTGAACTGCATCTGCTTAGCATCACAAAATGAATAAAAGAATGTTCTATCTACACAATGTGTTTTCCTCTGTAGAAAATAGTAAAATCAATTCATACTCATGCCTATGTATTTTTAACACATTGCTAATGCCTTGTTATATCAGTCTTTTCCTTATTCGTTGCATGCGGGTTTGCATATGAAGTTTTTAAGTAATTGGAACTCATTTGTTTCACGTGTCTGTTTTCAAATTCATTACACTATTTAAGAAATACTTAGCTCTTTGCTCTACAGGGAAACCAGTGTTAGTAGTCTTTGAAATGGGACTTAGTATTGAGATACAGTAATGTACTTGTACTGCATCTCCATAACATTGAAAAGTATTAGAGAATGTTCTATCTACTTACTGTCTGTTTTCTTCTGTACAAAATTGTAAAATCAATTCATACTCATGAGTATATATTTTTAACACATTGCTAAATACATTGTTACATAACTCTTTTAGTTATTCGTTGTATGCGGGTTTCATATAAGAAGGGTGCTAGAGTTACTAGAATTCCTGTGCTTCAACTTTCTGTGTTCAAATTCACTGCTTTATTTACAGGGGATCCATACCTGTTTCATCTACAGGTAAAGCAGTGTTAGTAGTCACTGAAATAGGACTCAATTTAGAGATAGAGTAATGTACTTTTACTGCATCTTCTTAGCATCACAAAATGAATAAAAGAATGTTCAATCTACAAACTGTGTGTTTTTCTGTGTAAAAAGTAGTAAATTCAATTCATACTCATGCCTATGTATTTTTAACACATTGCAAAATGCATTGTTTTATCAGTCTTTTCCTTATTCTTTGCATGCTTGTTTTGTATAAGAAGTGTTTAGGTAATTGGAGCTCATTTGTTTCACGTGTCTGTTTTCAAATTCATTGCACTATTTAAGAGTTACATAGCTAGTTGCTCTACAGGGAAACCAGTGTTAGTAGTCATTGAAATAGGACTTAGTTTTGAAATACAGTTATGTATATGTACTGCATCTGCTTAGAATCAAAAAGAATGAGGGAATGTTCTATCTACTAACTGTCTGTTTTCTTCTGTACAAAATAGTAAAATCTATTCATACTCTTGAGTATATATTTTTAACACATTGATAAATACATTGTTACATAACTCTTTTAGTTATTCGTTGTATGAGGGTTTCATATAAGAAGGGTGCTAGAGTTACAAGAGTTCTAGAGTTTCACGTGTCTGTGTTCAAATTCACTGCTTTATTTACAAGAGATACATACCTGCTTCATCTACAGGTAAAGCAGTGTTAGTAGTCACTCAGTTTAGAGATACAGTAGTGTACTTGTACAGCATCTGCTTAGCATCACAAAATGAATAAAATAATGTTCTATCTACAAAATGTTTGTTTTCCTCTGTAAAAAATGGGAAAATCAATTCATTCTCATGCCTATGTATTTTTAACACATTGCTAATGCCTTGTTATATCAGTCTTTTCTTTATTCGTTGCATGCGGGTTTGCATATGAAGTTTTTAAGTAATTGGAGCTCATTTGTTTCACGTGTCTGTTTTCAAATTCATTACACTATTTAATAAATACTTAGCTGTTTGCTCTACAGGGAAACCAGTGTTAGTAGTCTTTGAAATGGGACTTAGTATTGAGATACAGTAATGTACTTGTACTGCATCTCCATAACATTGAAAAGTATTAGAGAATGTTCTATCTACAAACTGTTTTTCTCTCTCCAAAATGGGAAAATCAATTCATTCTCATGACTATGTATTTTTAACACATTGCTAATGCCTTGTTATATCAGTCTTTCCTTTATTCGTTGCATGCGGGATTGCATATGAAGTTTTTAAGTAATTGGAGCACATTTGTTTCACGTGTCTGTTTTCAAATTCAATGCACTATTTAAGAAATAATTAGATGTTTGTTCTACAGGGAAACCAGTGTTAGTAGTCTTTGAAATAGGACTTAGTTTGGAGATACAGTAATGTACTTGTACTGCATCTCCTTAGCATCGAAAAGAATTAGAGAATGTTCTATCTACTTACTGTCTGTTTTCTTCTGTACAAAATTGTAAAATCTATTCATACTCATGAGTATATATTTTTAACACATTGCTAAATACATTGTTACATAACTTCTTTATTTATTCTTTGTATGCAGGTTTCATATAAAAGGGATGCTAGAGTTACTAGAGTTTCAGTGCCTCACGTGTCAGTGTTCTAATTCACTGCTTTATTTACAAGAGATACATACCTGCTTCATCTACAGGTAAAGCAGTGTTAGTAGTCACTGAAATAGTACTCAGATTAGAGATATAGTAATGTAATTGTATTGCATCTGCTAAGCATCCAAAAATGAATAAGAGAACGTTCTATTTATTAACTGTCTGCTTTCTTATGTACACAATAGTAAAAACAATTCATACTCATGAGTATATATTTTTAACACATTGATAAATGCATTGTTACATAACTATTTAGTTATTTGTTGTATGAGGGTTTCATATAAGAAGGGTGCTAGAGTTCCTAGAGTTCTTGTGTTTCTCGTGTGTGTTCAAATTCCCTGCTGTATTTAAAATACATACATACCTGTTTCATCTACAGGTAAATCAGTCTTAGTAGTCATTCAGTTTACAGATACAGTAGTGTACTTGTACAGCATCTGCTTAGCATTACAAAATGAATAAAAGTATGTTCTATCTACAAAATGTTTGTTTTCCTATGTACAAAATGTGAAAATCAATTCATTCTCATGCCTATGTATTTTTAACACATTGCTAATGCCTTGTTATATCAGTCTTTTCTTCATTCGTTGCATGCGGGTTTGCATATGAAGTTTTTAAGTAATTGGAACTCATTTGTTTCACGTGTCTGTTTTCAAATTCATTACACTATTTAAGAAATACTTAGCTCTTTGCTCTACAGGGAAACCAGTGTTAGTAGTCTTTGAAATGGGACTTAGTATTGAGATACAGTAATGTACTTGTACTGCATCTCCATAACATTGAAAAGTATTAGAGAATGTTCTATCTACTTACTGTCTGTTTTCTTCTGTACAAAATTGTAAAATCTATTCATACTCATGAGTATATATTTTTAACACATTGCTAAATACATTGTTACATAACTCTTTTAGTTATTCTTTGTATGCGGGTTTCATATAAGAGGGATGCTAGAGTTACTAGAGTTTCGGTGCTTCACGTGTCAGTGTTCTAATTCACTGCTTTATTTACAAGAGATACATACCTGTTTCATTTCCAGGTAAAGCAGTGTTAGTAGTCACTAAAATAGTACTCATTGTAGAAATACAGTAATGTACTTGTACAGCATCTGCTTAGCATCACAAAATGAATAAAAGAATATTCTATGTACAAACTGTTTGTTTTCCTTTGTATAAAATGGGAAAATCAATTCACACTCTTGCCTATGTATTTTTAACACATTGCAAAATGCATTGTTTTATCAGTCTTTTCCTTATTCTTTGCATGCTTGTTTTGTATAAGAAGTGTTTAAGTAATTGGAGTTCATTTGTTTCACGTGTCTGTTTTCAAATTCATTGCACTATTTAAGAGGTAAATAGCTGTTGGTCTACAGGAAAAACAGTGTTAGTAGTCATTGAAATATGACTCAATTTTGAAATACAGTAATGTACTTGTACTGCATCTGCTTAGCATCAAAAAGAATGAGGGAATGTTCTATCTACTAACTGTCTGTTTTCTTCTGTACAAAATAGTAAAATCTATTCATACTCATGACTATATATTTTTAACACATTGCTAAATGCATTGTTACATAACTCTTTTAGTTATTTGTTGTATGAGGGTTTCATATAAGAAGGGTGCTAGAGTTACTAGAGTTCTAGTGGTTCACGTGTCTGTGTTCAAATTCACTGCTTTATTTACAGGAGATACGTACCTCTTTTATTTACAGGTAAAGCAGTGTTAGTAGTCACTCAGTTTAGAGATACAGTAGTGTACTTGTACAGCATCTGCTTAGCATCACAAAATGAATAAAATAATGTTCTATCTACAAAATGTTTGTTTTCCTCTGTAAAAAATGGGAAAATCAATTCATTCTCATGCCTATGTATTTTTAACACATTGCTAATGCCTTGTTATATCAGTCTTTTCTTTATTCGTTGCATGCGGGTTTGCATATGAAGTTTTTAAGTAATTGGAGCTCATTTGTTTCACGTGTCTGTTTTCAAATTCATTACACTATTTAAGAAATACTTAGCTGTTTGCTCTACAGGGAAACCAGTGTTAGTAGTCTTTGAAATGGGACTTAGTATTGAGATACAGTAATGTACTTGTACTGCATCTCCATAACATTGAAAAGTATTAGAGAATGTTCTATCTACTTACTGTCTGTTTTCTTCTGTACAAAATTGTAAAATCTATTCATACTCATGAGCATATATTTTTAACACATTGCTAAATATATTCTTACATAACTCCTTTAGTTGTTCTTTGTATGCGGGTTTCATATAAGAAGGATGCTAGAGTTACGAGAGTTCCAGTGTTTCACATGTCAGTCTTCTAATTCACTGCCTTATTTACAAGAGATACATACCTGTTTCATTTACAGGTAAAGCAGTGTTAGTAGTCACTAAAATAGGACTTAGTTTAGAGATACAGTAATGTACTTGTACTGCAACTGCTTAGCATCCGAAAATGAATAAGGAATGTTTATTTATTAACTGTCTCGTTTCTTCTGTACAGAATAGTACAATGAATTCATACTCATGAGTATATATTTTTTACACATTGGTAAATGTATTGTTTCATAACTTTTATTTATTCGGTGTATTCGGGTTTCATATAAGAAGGGTGTTTCAGTTACTAGAGTTCTAATCTTTCACGTGTCTGTGTTCCAATTCCCTGTTTTATTTACAGGAGATACATACCTGTTTCATCTACAGGTAAAGCAGACCTAATAGTCACTTGAATATGTCTCAGATTAGAAAAAGAATAATCTACTTGTACTGCATCTGCTTAGCATCACAAAATGAATAAAACAATGTTCTATCTACAAAATTTGTGTTTTCTTTTGTATAAAATAATAAAATCAATTCATACTCATGACTATATATTTTTAACACATTTCTAAATGCATTGTTATATCCGTGTTTTCCTTATTTGTTGCATGCGATTTTTTCTGTGCTCAAATTCAATGCATTAATTAAAAGAGTTACATAGCTGTTTTATTTACAAGGAAACAGTGTTTGTAGTTATTGAAATAGGACTCAGTTTAAAGATAGAGTAATGTACTTGTACTGCGTCTGCTTAGCATCCAAAAATTAATAAGAGAATGTTCTATCTAATAACTGTCTGCTTTCTTCTGTACTGAATAGTAAAATCAATTCATACTCATGAGAATATATTTTAACACATTGCTAAATGCATTGTTACATAACTCTTTTAGTTATTTCTTTTATGCAAGTTTCATAAAAGAACAGAGCTAGAGTTACTAGAGTTCTAGTGTTTCACATGTCTGTGTTCAAATTCACTGCTGTATTTACAGGAGATACATACCTGTTTCTTCTACAGGTAAAGCAGTGTTAGTAGTCACTGAAATAGGACTCAGTTTAGAGATACAGTAATGTACTTGTACTGCATCCGCTTAGCATCCAAAAATGAATAAGAGAATGTTCTATCTACTAACAGTCTGTTTTCTTCTGTACAAAATAGTAAAAGCAATTCATACTCATAAATCTATATTTTAAACTCATTGTTAATTAACACATTGCTACATTCATTGTTACATAACTCTTTTAATTATTTGTTGTATGCGGGATTCATAAAAGAAGGGAGCTATAGTTACTAGAGTTCTAGTGTTTCACGTGCCTGTGTTGAATTTCACTGCTGTATTTACAGGAGATTCAGACCTGTTTCTTCTACAGGTAAAGCAGTCCTAGTAGTCACTGAAATAGGTCTCAGTTTAAAGATACAGTAATGTACTTGTACTGCATCTGTTTAGCATCACAAAATGAAAAAAAAATGTTCTATCTACAAAATGTGTGTTTTCCTTTGTTCAAAATAGTAAAATCAATTCATACTCATGACTATATATTTTAAACACATTGCTAAATGCATTGTTATATCATTCTTTTACTTATTTGTTGCATACGAGTTTTTCTGTGGTAAAATTCAATGCAATAATTAAAAGAGTTATATAGATGTTTTATTTACAGGGAAAGCAGTGTTAGTAGTTATTGAAATAGGACCCAGTTTAGAGTTACAGTAATTTACTTGTACTGCATCTGCTTAGCATCCAAAAATGAATAAGAGAATGTTCTATCTACTAACATTGTGTTTTCTCTGTACAAAATAGTAAAATCAATTCATACACATAACTCTATATTTTAAACTCAGTGCTAAATTAACACATTGCTAACTGCATTGTTACATAACTCTTTTAGTTATTCGTTGTATGCGGGTTTCATATAAGAAGGGTGCTAGAGTTACTAGAGTTCTAGTGTTTCAATTTTCTGTGTTTAAATTCACTGTTTTATTTACAGGAGATACATACCTGTTTCATCTACAGGTAATGCAGTGTTAGTAGTCACTCAATTTAGAGATACAGTAATGTATTGTTCTGCATCTGCTTAGCATCACAAAATGAATAAAAGAATGTTCTATCTACAAAATATCTGTTTTCCTATGTACAAAATAATAAAATCAATTCATACTCATGAGTATATACTTTTAACACATTGCTAAAAGCATTGTTAAAAAACTCTTTTAGTTATTCGTTGTATGCAAGTTTCATATAAAAATGGTGCTAGAGTTACTAGAGTTTTAGTCTTTCACTTGTCTGTGTTCAAATTCACTGCTATATTTACATGAGATACATACCTGTTTCATCTACAGGTGAAGCAGTGTTAGTAGTTACTCAGTTTAGAGATACAGTAATGAAATAGTTCTGCATCTGCTTAGCATCACAAAATGAATAAAAGAATGTTCTATTTACAAAATGTGTGTTTTCCTCTGTACGAAATAGTAAAATCAATTCATACTCATGCCTATGTATTTTTAACACATTGTTAAATGCATTGATATATCAGTCTTTTCCTTATTCATTGCATGCGGGTTTTGCATACAAAGTGTTTAAGTAAATGGAGCTCATTTGTTTCACGTGTCTGTTTTCAAATTCATTGCACTATTTAAGAAATACATAGATGTTTGCTGTACAAAAAAACCAGTGTTAGAAGTCATTGAAATAAGACTTAGTTTGGAGATACAGTAATGTACTTGTACTGCATTTTCTTAGCATCCAAAAATGAATAAGAGAATGTTCTATCTACTAACTGTCTGTTTCCTTCTGTACAGAATAGTACAATCAGTTCATACTCATGAGTATATATTTTTTACACATTGCTAAATGCATTGTTTCATAACTTTTAGTTATTCGTTGTATGTGGGTTTCATATAAGAAGGGTCTTCAGTTCCTAGAGTTCTAGTATTTTACGTTTTAATGTTCCAATTCACTGTTTTATTTACAGGAGATACATACCTGTTTCATCTACAGGTAAAGAAGTCCTAGTAGTCACTGAAATTAGTCTCAGTTTAGAGATACAGTAATATACTTGTACTGCATCTGCTTAGCATGACAAAATGAAAAAAAGAATGTTCTATCTACAAAATGTGTGTTTTACTTTGTACAAAATAGTGAAATCAATTCATACTCATGACTATATATTTTAAACACATTGCTAAATGCATTGTTATATCAGTTTTTTCCTTTTTCTTGCATGCAGGTATTTCTGTGTTCAAATTCAATGCATTAATTAAAAGAGTTACATAAATGTTTTATTTACAGGGAAAGCAGTGTTAGTAGTTACTGAAATAGGACTCAGTTTAGAGTTACAGTAATGTACTTGTACTGCCTCTGCTTAGCATCCAAAAATTAATAAGAGAATGTTCTATCTACTAACTGTCTGCTTTCTTCTGTACAGAATAGTAAAATCAATTCATACTCATGATAATATATTTTTAACACATTGCTAAATGAATTGTTACATAACTCTTTAGTTATTCTTTGTATGCGGGTTTCATATAAGAAGGATGCTAGAGTTACTAGAGTTCCAGTGTTTCACGTGTCAGTGTTATAATTTTCTGCTTAATTTTTAAGAGATACATACCAGTTTCATTTACAGGTAAAGCAGTGTTAGTAGTCACTAAAATAGGACTTAGTTTAGAGATACAGTAATGTACTTGTACTGCAACTGCTTAGCATCCAAAAATGAATAAGGAATGTTTATTTACTAACTATCTTTTTTCTTCTGTATAGAATAGTACAATGAATTCATACTCATGAGTATATATTTCTTACACATTGGTAAAAGTATTGTTTCATAACTTTTAATTATTCGTTGTAGGCGGGTTTCATATAAGAAGGGTGTTTCAGTTACTAGAGTTCTAATCTTTCACGTGTCTGTGTTCCAATTCCCTGTTTTATTTACAGGAGATACATACCTGTTTCATCTACAGGTAAAGCAGTCGTAATAGTCACTTGAATAGGTCTCAGTTTAGAGATAGAGTAATCTACTTGTACTGCATCTGCTTAGCATCATAAAATGAATGAAAGAATGTTCTATCTACAAAATGTGTGTTTTCCTTTGTACAAAATCATAAAATCAATTCATACTCATGACTATATATATTTAACACATTGCTAAATGCATTGTTATATCTGTGTTTTCCTTATTTTTTGCATTCGGGATTTTCTGTGTTCAAATTCAATGCATTAATTAAAAGAGTTACATAGCTGTTTTATTTACAGGGAAAGCACTGTTTGTAGTTATTAAAATAGGACTCAGTTTAAGATACAGTAATGTGCTTGTACTGCGTCTGCTTAGCATCCAAAAATTAATAAGGGAATGTTCTATCTACTAACTGTCTGCTTTCTCCTGTACAGAATAATAAAATCAATTCGTACTAATGAGTATATATTTTTAACACATTGCTAAATGCATTGTTACATAACTCTTTTAGTTATTTGTTTTATGCGCTTTTCATAAAAGAAGGGAGCTAGATTTATAAGAATTCTAGTGTTTCACGTGTCTGTGTTCAAATTCACTGCTGTATTTACAGAAGATACATACCTGATTCATCTACACGTAAACCAGTATTAGTAGTCACTGAAATAATACTCAGTTTAGAGATATAGTAATGTACTTATACTGACTCTGCTAAGCATCCAAAAATGAATAAGAGAATGTTCTATCCAATAACTGTCTGCTTTCTTCTGTACAGAATAGTAAAATCAATTCATACTAATGAGTATATATTTTTAACACACTGCTAAATGCATTGTTTCATAACTCTTTAGTTGTTTGTGTATGCGGGTTTCATAAAAGAAGGGAGCTCGAGTTACTAGAATTCTAGTGTTTCACGTGTCTGTGTTCAAATTCACTACTGTATTTACAGAAGATACATACCTGCTTCATCTACAGGTAAAGCAGTTTTAGTAGTCACTGAAATAGTACTCAGTTTAGAGATATAGTAATGTAATTGTACTGCATCTGCTAAGCATCCAAAAATGAATAACAGAATGTTCTATTTATTAACTGTCTGCTTTCTTATGTACACAATAGTAAAAACAATTCATACTCATGAGTATATATTTTTAACACATTGATAAATGCATTGTTACATAACTATTTAGTTATTTGTTGTATGAGGGTTTCATATAAGAAGGGTGCTAGAGTTCCTAGAGTTCTAGTGCTTCACGTGTGTGTGTTCAAATTCACTGCTTTATTTACAGTACATACATACCTGTTTCATCTACAGGTAAAGCAGTATTAGTAGTCACTCAGTATAGAGATACAGTTATGTACTTGTACAGCATCTGCTTAGCATTACAAAATGAATAAAAGAATGTTCTATCTACACACTATTTGTTTTCCTCTGTACAAAATGGGAAAATCAATTCATTCTCATGCCTATGCATTTTTAACACATTGCTAAATGCATTATTATATCTGTCTTTTCCTTATTCATTGCATGCGAGTTTTGCATATGAAGTGTTTAAGTAATTGGAGCTTATTTGTTTCACGTGTCTGTTTTCAAATTCATTGCACTATTTAAGAAATACATAGCTGTTTGCTCTACAGGGAAACCAGTGTTAGTAGTCATTGTAATGGTACTTAGTTTTTAGATAGAGTTATGTACTTGTACTGCATCTTCTTAGCATCAAAAAGAATGAGGGAATGTTCTATCTACTAACTTTCTGTTTTCTTCTGTACAAAATAGGAAAATCTATTCATACTCATGAGTATATATATTTAACACATTGATAAATGCATTGTTACATAACTCTTTTAGTTATTTGTTGTATGAGGGTTTCATATAAGAAGGGTGCTAGATTTCCTAGAGTTCTAGTGTTTCACGTGTCTGTGTTCAAATTCACTGCTTTATTTACAAGAGATACATACCTGTTTCATTTACAGGTAAAGCAGTGTTAGTAGTCACTCAGTTTAGAGATACAGTAATATACTTGTACAGCATCTGCTTAGCATTACAAAATGAATAAAAGTATGTTCTATCTACAAAATATTTGTTTTCCTATGTACAAAATGTGAAAATCAATTCATTCACATGCCTATGTATTTTTAACACATTGCTAATGCCTTGTTATATCAGTCTTTTCTTTATTCGTTGCATGCGGGTTTGCATATGAACTTTTTAAGTAATTGGAACTCATTTGTTTCACGTATGTGTTTTCAAATTCATTACACTATTTAAAAAATACTTAGCTCTTTGCTCTACCGGGAAACCAGAGTTAGTAGTCTTTGAAATAGGACTTAGTATTGAGATATAGTAATGTACTTGTACTGCATCTCCATAGCATCGAAAAGAATTAGAGAATGTTCTATCTACTTACTGTCTGTTTTCTTCTGTACAAAATTGTAAAATCTATTCATACTCATGAGTATATATTTTTAACACATTGCTAAATTCATTGTTACATAACTACTTTAGTTATTCTTTGTATGCGGGTTTCATATAAAAAGGATGCTAGAGTTACGAGAGTTTCAGTGTTTCACGTGTCAGTTTTCTAATTCACTGCTTTATTTACAAGAGATACATACCTGTTTCATTTACAGGTAAAGCAGTTTTAGTAGTCAATAAATAGGACTTAGTTTAGAGATACAGTAATGTACTTGTACTGCAACTCCTTAGCATCCGAAAATGAATGAGGAATGTTTATTTATTAACTGTCTCCTTTCTTCTGTACAGAATAGTACAATGAATTCATACTCATGAGTATATTTTTTTTTACACATTGGTAAATGTATTGTTTCATAACTTTTAATTATTCATTGTATGCGGGTTTCATATAAGAAGTGTGTTTCAGTTACTAGAGTTCTAATCTTTCACGTTTCTGTGTTCCAATTCCCTGTTTTATTTACAGGAGATACATACCTGTTTCATCTACAGGTAAAGCAGACCTAATAGTCACTTGAATAGGTCTCAGATTAGAGATAGAGTAATCTACTTGTACTGCATCTGCTTAGCATCACAAAATGAATAAAAGAATGTTCTATCTACAAACTGTGTGTTCTCTTTTGTACAAAATAGTAAAATCAATTCATACTCATGACTATATATTTTTAACACATTGCTAAATGCATTGTTATATCAGTGTTTCCTTATTTGTTGCATGCGGGTTTTTCTGTGTTCAAATTCAATGCACTAATTAAAAGAGTTACATAGCTGTTTTATTTACAGGGAAAGCAATGTTAGTAGTTATTGAAATAGGACTCAGTTTAAGATACAGTAATGTACTTGAACTGCATCTGCTTAGCCTCCAAAATTAATAAGGGAATGTTCTATCTACTAACTGTCTGCTTTCTTCTGTATAGAAGAGTAAAATCAATTCGTACTAATGAGTATATATTTTTAACACATTGCTAAATGCATTGTTACATAACTGTTTTAGTTATTTGTTGTATGCGGGTTTCTTAAAAAAAGGGTTTTAGAGTTACTAGAATTCTAGTGTTTCACGTGTCTGTGTTCAAATTCACTGCTGTATTTACAGAAGATACATACCTTTTTCATCTACAGGTAAACCAGTGTTAGTAGTCACTGAAATATTACTCAGTTTAGAGATATAGTAATGTACTTATACTGCATCTGCTAAGCATCCAAAAATGAATAAGAGAATGTTCTATTTATTAACTGTATGATTCTTTATGTACACAATAGTAAAAACAATTCATACTCAAGAGTATATATTTTTAACACATTGATAAATGCACTGTTACATAACTCTTTAGTTATTTGTTGTATGATGGTTTCATATAAGAATGGTGCTAGAGTTACTGGAGTTCTAGTGCTTCACGTGTGTGTGTTCAAACTCACTGCTTTATTTACAGTAGATACATACTTGTTTCATCTACAGGTAAAACAGTGTTAGTAGTCACTCAGTTTAGAGATATAGTAATGTACTTGTACTGCATCTGCTAAGCATCACAAAATGAATAAGAAAATGTTCTATCTACAAACTGTGTTTTCCTCTAACAAAATGGTAAAATCAATTCATTTTCATGACTATGTATTTTTAACACATTGCTAAATGCATTGTTATATCAGTCTTTTCTTTATTCGTTGCATGCGGTTTTGCATAAGAAGTTTTTAAGTAAGTGAAGCTCATTTGTTTCACGTGTCTGTTTTCAAATTCATTGCACTATTTAAGAAATACTTAGCTGTTTGCTCTATAGGGAAAGCAGTGTTAGTAGTCTTTGAAATAGGACTTAGATTTGAGATACAGTAATGCACTTGTACTGCATCTCCTTAGCATCAAAATGAATTAGAGAATGTTCTATCTCCTTACCATCTGTTTTCTTCTGTACAAAATTGTAAAATCTATTTATACTCATGAGTATATATTTTTAACACATTGCTAAATGCATTGTTACATAACTCCTTTAGTTATTCATTGTATGCGGGTTTCATATAAGAAGGGTGCTAGAGTTCCTAGAGTTCTAGTGCTTCACCTGTGTGTGTTCAAATTCACTGCCTTTTTTACAGTAGATACATACTTGTTTCATCTATAGGTAAAGCAGTGTTAGTAGTCACTCAGTTTAGAGATACAGTAATGTACTTGTACAGCATCTGCTTCGCATCACAAAATGAATAAAACAATGTTCTATCTACAAACTGTTTGTTTTCCTATGTACAAAATGGGAAAATCAATTCATTCACATGCCTATGTATTTTTAACACATTGCTAATGCCTTGTTATATCAGTCTTTTCTTTATTCGTTGCATGCGGGTTTGCATATGAAATTTTTAAGTAATTGGAGCTCATTTGTTTCACGTGTCTGTTTTGAAATTCATTACACTATTTAAGAAATACTTAGCTGTTTGCTCTACAGGGTAACCAGTGTTAGTAGTCTTTGAAATGGGACTTAGTATTGAGATACATTAATGTACTTGTACTGCATCTCCATAGCATCAAAAAGAATTAGAGAATGTTCTATGTACTTACTGTCTGTTTTCTTCTGTACAAAATTGTAAAATCTATTCATACTCATGAGTATATATTTTTAACACATTGCTAAATATATTGTTACATATCTTCTTTAGTTATTCTTTGTATGCGGGTTTCATATAAGAAGGATGCTAGAGTTATGATAGTTTCAGTGTTTCACGTTTCAGTGTTCTAATTCAGTGCTTTATTTACAAGAGATACATACCTGTTTCATTTTCAGGTAAAGCAGTGTTAGTAGTCACTAAAATGGGACTCAGTTTAGAAATACAGTAATGTATTTGTACTTCATCTGCTTAGCATCACAAAATGAATAAAAGAATGTTCTATCTATAATCTGTTTGTTTTCCTCTGTACAAAATGGAAAAATCAATTCATTCTCATGCCTATGTATTTTTAACACATTGCTAATGCCTTGTTATATCAGTCTTTTCTTTATTTGTTGCATGCGGGATTGCATATAAAGTGTTTAACTAATTGGAGCTCATTTGTTTCACGTGTCTGTTTTCATTGCACTATTTAAGAAATAGTTAGCTGTTTTCTCTACAGGGAAACCAGTTTTAGTAGTATTTGAAATAGGACTTAGTTTTGAGATACAGTAAAGTCCTTTTACTGCATCTCCTTAGCATCGAAAAGAATTAGAGAATGTTCTATCTACTTACTGTCTGTTTTCTTCTGTACAAAATTGTAAAATCTATTCATACTCATGAGTATATATTTTTAACACATTGCTAAATTCATTGTTACATAACTACTTTAGTTATTCTTTGTATGCGGGTTTCATATAAAAAGGATGCTAGAGTTACGAGAGTTTCAGTGTTTCACGTGTCAGTTTTCTAATTCACTGCTTTATTTACAAGAGATACATACCTGTTTCATTTACAGGTAAAGCAGTTTTAGTAGTCAATAAATAGGACTTAGTTTAGAGATACAGTAATGTACTTGTACTGCAACTCCTTAGCATCCGAAAATGAATAAGGAATGTTTATTTATTAACTGTCTCCTTTCTTCTGTACAGAATAGTACAATGAATTCATACTCATGAGTATATTTTTTTTTACACATTGGTAAATGTATTGTTTCATAACTTTTAATTATTCATTGTATGCGGGTTTCATATAAGAAGTGTGTTTCAGTTACTAGAGTTCTAATCTTTCACGTTTCTGTGTTCCAATTCCCTGTTTTATTTACAGGAGATACATACCTGTTTCATCTACAGGTAAAGCAGACCTAATAGTCACTTGAATAGGTCTCAGATTAGAGATACAGTAATCTACTTGTACTGCATCTGCTTAGCATCACAAAATGAATAAAAGAATGTTCTATCTACAAATTGTGTTTTTCTCTGTACAAAATATTAAAATCAATTCATACTCATGACTATATATTTTTAACACATTGCTAAATGCATTGTTATATCAGTGTTTCCTTATTTGTTGCATGCGGGTTTTTCTGTGTTCAAATTCAATGCATTAATTAAAAGAGTTACATAGCTGTTTTATTTACAGGGAAAGCAATGTTAGTAGTTATTGAAATAGGACTCAGTTTAAGATACAGTAATGTACTTGAACTGCATCTGCTTAGCCTCCAAAATTAATAAGGGAATGTTCTATCTACTAACTGTCTGCTTTCTTCTGTATAGAATAGAAAAACCAATTCATCCTCATGAGTATATATTTTTAACACATGGCTCAATTCTTTGATACATAACTGTTTTAGTTATTTGTTGTATGCGGGTTTCTTAAAAAAAGGGTGCTAGAGTTTCTAGAATTCTAGTGTTTCACGTGTCTGTGTTCAAATTCACTGCTGTATTTACAGAAGAAACAAATATCTGTTTCATGTACAGGTAAACCAGTGTTAGTAGTCACTGAAATATAACTCAGTTTTGAGATACAGTAATGTACTTGTACTGCATATGCTTAGCATCCAAAAATGAATAAGAGAATGTTCTATTTATTAACTGTATGATTCTTTATGTACACAATAGTAAAAACAATTCATACTCAAGAGTATATATTTTTAACACATTGATAAATGCACTGTTACATAACTCTTTAGTTATTTGTTGTATGATGGTTTCATATAAGAATGGTGCTAGAGTTACTGGAGTTCTAGTGCTTCACGTGTGTGTGTTCAAACTCACTGCTTTATTTACAGTAGATACATACTTGTTTCATCTACAGGTAAAATAGTGTTAGTAGTCACTCAATTTAGAGATATAGTAATGTACTTGTACTGCATCTGCTAAGCATCACAAAATGAATAAGAAAATGTTCTATCTACAAACTGTGTTTTCCTCTCTACAAAATGGGAAAATCAATTCATTCTCATGACTATGTATTTTTAACACATTGCTAATGCCGTGTTATATCAGTCTTTTCTTTATTCGTTGCATGCGGTTTTGCATAAGAAGTTTTTAAGTAAGTGAAGCTCATTTGTTTCACGTGTCTGTTTTCAAATTCATTGCACTATTTAAGAAATACTTAGCTGTTTGCTCTATAGGGAAAGCAGTGTTAGTAGTCTTTGAAATAGGACTTAGATTTGAGATACAGTAATGCACTTGTACTGCATCTCCTTAGCATCAAAATGAATTAGAGAATGTTCTATCTCCTTACCATCTGTTTTCTTCTGTACAAAATTGTAAAATCTATTTATACTCATGAGTATATATTTTTAACACATTGCTAAATGCATTGTTACATAACTTCTTTAGTTATTCATTGTATGCGGGTTTCATATAAGAAGGGTGCTAGAGTTCCTAGAGTTCCAGTTCTTCACCTGTGTGTGTTCAAATTCACTGCCTTTTTTACAGTAGATACATACTTGTTTCATCTATAGGTAAAGCAGTGTTAGTAGTCACTCAGTTTAGAGATACAGTAATGTACTTGTACAGCATCTGCTTCGCATCACAAAATGAATAAAACAATGTTCTATCTACAAACTGTTTGTTTTCCTATGTACAAAATGGGAAAATCAATTCATTCACATGCCTATGTATTTTTAACACATTGCTAATGCCTTGTTATATCAGTCTTTTCTTTATTCGTTGCATGCGGGTTTGCATATGAAATTTTTAAGTAATTGGAGCTCATTTGTTTCACGTGTCTGTTTTGAAATTCATTACACTATTTAAGAAATACTTAGCTGTTTGCTCTACAGGGTAACCAGTGTTAGTAGTCTTTGAAATGGGACTTAGTATTGAGATACATTAATGTACTTGTACTGCATCTCCATAGCATCGAAAAGAATTAGAGAATGTTCTATGTACTTACTGTCTGTTTTCTTCTGTACAAAATTGTAAAATCTATTCATACTCATGAGTATATATTTTTAACACATTGCTAAATATATTGTTACATATCTTCTTTAGTTATTCTTTGTATGCGGGTTTCATATAAGAAGGATGCTAGAGTTATGATAGTTTCAGTGTTTCACGTTTCAGTGTTCTAATTCAGTGCTTTATTTACAAGAGATACATACCTGTTTCATTTTCAGGTAAAGCAGTGTTAGTAGTCACTAAAATGGGACTCAGTTTAGAAATACAGTAATGTATTTGTACTTCATCTGCTTAGCATCACAAAATGAATAAAAGAATGTTCTATCTATAATCTGTTTGTTTTCCTCTGTACAAAATGGAAAAATCAATTCATTCTCATGCCTATGTATTTTTAACACATTGCTAATGCCTTGTTATATCAGTCTTTTCTTTATTTGTTGCATGCGGGATTGCATATAAAGTGTTTAACTAATTGGAGCTCATTTGTTTCACGTGTCTGTTTTCATTGCACTATTTAAGAAATAGTTAGCTGTTTTCTCTACAGGGAAACCAGTTTTAGTAGTATTTGAAATAGGACTTAGTTTTGAGATACAGTAAAGTCCTTTTACTGCATCTCCTTAGCATCGAAAAGAATTAGAGAATGTTCTATCTACTTACTGTCAGTTTTCTTCTGTACAAATTTGTAAAATCTATTCGTACTCATGAGTATATATTTTTAACACATTGCTAAATGCATTGTTACATAACTCCTTTAGTTATTCTTTGTATGCGGGTTTCATATAAGAAGGATGCTAGAGTTACTAGAGTTCCAGTGTTTCACGTATCAGTGTTCTAATTCACTGCTTCATTTACAAGAGATACATACCTGTTTCATTTACAGGTAAAGCAGTGTTAGTAGTCTCTAAAATAGGACTTAGTTTAGAGATAAAGTAAAGTACTCGTACTGCATTTGCTTAGCATCCAAAAATGAATAAGGAATGTTCTATCTACTAACTGTATCCTTTCTTCTGTACAGAATAGTACAATCAATTCATTCTCATGAGTATATATTTTTTACACTTTGCTAAATGTATTGTTTCATAACTTTTAGTTATTCGTTGTATGCGGGTTTCATATAAGAAGGGTGTTTCAGTTACTAGAGTTCTAGTCTTTCACGTGTCTGTGTTTCAATTCCCTGTTTTATTTACAGGAGATACATACCTGTTTCATCTACAGGTAAAGCAGTCCTAATAGTCACTGGAATAGATCTCAGATTAGAGATAGTGTAATGTACTTGTACTGCATCTGCTTAACATCACAAAATGAATAAAAGAATGTTCTATCTAAAAAATGTGTGTTTTCCTTTGTACAAAATAGTAAAATCATTTCATACTCATGACTAAATATATTTAACACATTGCTAAATGCAATGTTATATCAATATTTCCCTTATTTGTTGCATGCGGGTTTTTCTGTGTTTAAATTCAATGCATTAATTAAAAGTGTTACATAGCTGTTTTATTTACAGGGAAAGCAGTGTTTGTAGTTATTGAAATAGGACTCAGTTTAAAGATACAGTAATGTACTTGTACTGCGTCTGCTTAGCATCCAAAAATTAATAAAAGCATGTTCTATCTACTAACTGCTTTCTTCTGTACAGAATAGTAAAATCAATTCATACTAATGAGTATATATTTTTTACACATTGCTAAATACTTTATTTCATAACTCTTTTAGTTATTCGTTGTATGAGGGTTTCATATAAGAAGGGTGCTAGAGTTACTAGAGTTCTAGTGTTTCATGTGTGTGTGTTCAAATTCACTGCTTTATTTACAGTAGATACCTACCTGTTTCATCTACAGGTAAAGCAGTGTTAGTAGTCACTCAGTTTAGAGATACAATAATGTATTGTACAGCATCTGCTTAGCATCACAAAATGAATAAAAAAATGTTCTATTTACAAACTGTATGTTTTCTTCTGTACAAAATGGGAAAATCAATTCATTCTCATGCCTATGTATTTTTAACACATTTCTATTGCCTTGTTATATAAGTCTTTTCTTTATTCGTTGCATGCGGGTTTGCATATGAAGTGTTTAAGTAATTGGCGCTCATTTGTTTCACGTGTCTGTTTTCAAATTCATTGCACTATTTAAGAAATACTTAGCTGTTTGCTCTACAGGGAAACCAGTGTTAGTAGTTTTTAAAATAGGACTTAGTTTTGAGATACAGTAATGTACTTGTACTGCATCTTAGCATCGAAAAGAATTAGAGAATGTTCTATCTACGTACTGTTTGTTTTCTTTTGTACAAAATAGTAAAATCTATTCATACTCATGAGTATATATTTTTAACACATTTCTAAATGCATTGTTACATAACTCCTTTAGTTATTCTTTGTATGCGGGTGTCAGATAAGAAGGATGCTAGAGTTAATAGAGTTCCAGTGTTTCACGTGTCAGTGTTTAATTTCACTGCTTTATTTACAAGAGATACATACCTGTTTCATTTACAGGTAAAGCAGTGTTAGTAGTCACTAAAATACGACTTAGTTTAGAGATAGTGTAATGTACTTGTATTCCATCTGCTTAGCATCCAAAAATGAATAAGGAAGGTTCTATCTCCTAACTGTCTCTTTTCTTCTGTACAGAATAGTACAATCAATTCATACTCATGAGTATATATTTTTTACACTTTGCTAAATGTATTGTCTCATAACTTTTACTTATTTGTTGTATGCGGGTTTCATATAAGAAGGGTGTTTCAGGTACTAGAGTTCTAGTCTTTCACGTGTCTCTGTTCCAATTCCCTGTTTTATTTACAGGAGATACATACCTGTTTCATCTACAGGTAAAGCAGTCCAAATATTCACTGGAATAGGTCTCAGATTAGAGATAGTGTAATGTACTTGTACTGCATCTGCTTAGCATTACAAAATGAATAAAAGAATGTTCTATCTACAAAGTATGTGTTTTCCTTTGTACAAAATAGTAAAATCAATTCATACTCATGACTATATATTTTTAACACATTGCTAAATGCATTGTTATATCAGTATTTTCCTTTTTTGTTGCATGCGGATTTTTCTGTGTTCAAATTCAATGCATTAATTAAAAGAGTTACATAGCTGTTTATTTACAGGGAAAGCAGTGTTTGTAGTTATTGAAATAAGACTCAGTTTAAAGATACAGGAATGGAGTGACGTCACGGTAATGGCGCCGTGAGAAGCGCGTCTGACAGCTCTCCCCTAAATCACAACAAATTTATCAACTAGAAACAGAAAAATTTATCCTCGGAGCATTCCGGAATTCCACACAAACTGAAAGCAAAAGGACTGTTATCACTTGAATATAAGAGACGAGGGTGTGGAGGAAGCTACCGCAGCGACGCTCATTCAAGCTGCGAGGGAGTGCGCCTGCGGTGAGTCAGCCCATATACTTGGGAACCGCTAGCCGCCGTGAGCCGCCGCCACGAGCCGCCGTGAGCCCCCGCGAGCCGCCACCACGAGCGACCGCCACGAATCGCCACCGCGAGCGGCCACCACGAGCCGCCACCGCGAGCTGCCGAGAGAATTCGTGCGCACGCCCGGTCCGGTTGAGCACCGCTGACGTTCCCAGCGGCCCGCACACTGCGAGTGGGGGTCGCCGGCCACCGGTGCCCGGAGCGCCCCATTCGCGCGCGTGCCTTGGGCATTCCACGCGCCCAGGGCGCCCTGCTGGCCCACACACCCAGGGGGCTCCATTATCCTGTGCCTGGTGCGGTCCAGCCGCCAGCGGAGGGGCGAGCGGGAGAGGCTTGGGAGATTCTCTATGTGGGCGGGGCACCTCACCCAGCCATTCAAGCTAACAATCAAGCATTGGGGGAGGTGTGCACGCAGGCAGCCTAAAATACCTTTGGAAGCACAGCTGCGACCCAATCACTGAAATTAGCTTAACCCATAAAATCTGTGCATCGTCGGTTCTAATTGATAAGATCTCTCTCAGTTCAGCGATCCAAGACAAGAGGCGTGATATTTTTTAGTGCCTCTCACTAAAGGGGCGGGGGCAACTTCTGATTGATAGAGCCTCCATATACAGGGATAAACGCTAACAAGAAGGACTTGGCAGATAATAAGGTCAATACTACACTAGTCGTAAGCAGAGACTAGTGCCTCTTCTTCCCTGCAAAAACAGGCTACAAAGTGTGGAAAGCTTGGGTTGAGAGGACCAACTAAATGATAGGTGCTGAACAGTCACCTTGACAACAATTGACTTTCAACCCCGCCTGATTACACTGGAGGCCCTGACTCTCAGAGCCTTTCCCAAAGCCTTGCACTGAGTGGGGATAGAGTGGGGATTTCCCAGCTCTTTGAGCCTCTTACTCCCCAGGCAGAACCAGTTGCAGCCTTATAGCTGGATCACCAGGCTGCTAATTCAGAAAGGGGGGACTAGGAGAGAGAATCAAGGAAAGCAAACTCTCTCATCGTTGGACCCTGCAAACGCCAACAAGCCTTTACTTCCAGCAAGACTAAAGCCAATTATATGACATTGTCATAGAATCCCATCAACTGCAAATCCCTACCTAAGAGTGACACAGGGGCAGAGCCTGGGGTACAGAGTCACTGACTAGGAAGAGGGAGAGAAAAGAAAAAGGAAGAAGTTAACCTCTCAAAATCAAGAAAAACCCACAGACTTTACAACTTGATCCACTAATTTTTTGTTGTTGTTGTTGTTTGTTTCTTCTATCTTTTTGCCTTTATTTCCTCCACCTCGGTCCTTCTATTCTCTGCCCATCTTATGCTTCCCCTTTCTTGAACTACACTACCCATGAGTGTTGCATTTTATTTTTCTTCTTCATCCTCACCCTCCTTTAAGGTTATACGCCAAAACACTTAACTCTCACTCTCTCCTTTTTTGTTTTTTTTTGTTTTTTTTGTCTTGCTTTATTTTGTTTTTTCTCCTCCTATTTTATTTCTTCCTTCGTTTTTCTCTTTTTCTTATTTTTTCCTTTCTATTCGTTTTTTTTTGCTCATTTTACTTTCCTCCCATATAATCCTCAATCACGAACAAATTAGTTAATTTGGGACTCAAGGCTTTTTTTTGGCTTTATTTCTCTTTTTTGCTTTTGTTTTTATTTTTTTTTCTCTTGTTTGTTTATTTTTGTGGCATTTTGGGTCCTCCCAACCCAAGGTCTCCATTGTATTTAGTCTTCGCTCCACTTAATACAACAGATTTTTACTTATTATTTTTATTTTTTCTTCTTTATTATTCTGTTTTGGTCCTTTTTTCTGATTCCCTCTTATCCCTCTCATTATATCTTTTAGTTGACCATCACTTACAAGCAAAACATCTTATGCTTGTCTAAGATTTTCTTCCTTATTTTTTTCTTTTGCATTTAGTAGGTCCCTACTCCCTTTTTTTGCCCCTTGAACTCTTCACCCCAAATCAGGCCCTCCATTATAGGCACGATATTTCCCTGAGGAGGGGATAGGAGTGAAAGAGAAGAGAGAAAAAAAGGGGGAAATAATAAATTATTACTGTTTTATTTTTTGTCGGGTGTTTTACCCTTTTTTTTTCTTTTTACTCTTTATTAATTCTAATTAGTGCTATCAATAAGACCACCCTCAGATGCCGATAAGAAAGAGGAAATCGAATATTATGGATACAAAAGAAAGAGAGGTAACACAAATAGATGTGGAAATCTATGGAGAAAAGACTTAACATATTGGAAGCCTTGGAGCTTAATGACAGAGAATTTAAAATAGAAATCTTAAAAATACTCAGAGATATACAAGAAAACACAGAAAGGCAATATAGGGCGATCAGAAAACAACTCAATGAACACAAAGAATATATTACCAAGGAAATTGAAACTATAAAAACAAATCAAACAGAAATAAAAAACTCAATTCAAGAGCTGAAAAACGAGGTAACAAGCTTAGCTAACAGAACAGCCCAGATTGAAGATAAGATTAGTGAAATAGAAGACAAACAACTTGAGGCACAACAGAGAGAAGAAGAAAGAGACTCAAAAATAATAAAAAATGAGAAAGCCCTACAGGAATTGTCTGACTCCATCAGAAAGAATAACATAAGAATAATAGGTATATCAGAGGGAGAAGAGAAAGAAAATGGAATGGAGAATATACTCAAACAAATAATAGACGAGAACTTCCCAAGCCTGTGGAAGGAACTAAAGCCTCAAATTCAAGAAGCAAACAGAACACCAAGTTTTCTTAACCCCAACAAACCCACTCCAAGGCACATCATAATAAATATGACTCAAACCAATGACAAAGAAAAATTCTCAAGGCAGCCAGGGAAAAGAAGAGTACAACATATAAAGGAAGGCCTATTAGATTATCATCAGATTTCTCAGCAGAAACTCTACAAGCTAGAAGAGAGTGGACCCCAATATTTAAAGCCCTGAAAGAGAGGAACTTTCAGCCAAGAATACTATACCCATCAAAGCTATCCTTCAAGTATGAAGGAGATATAAAAACATTCACAAATACAGAAAAGATGAGAGAATTTATCAACAGAAAGCCCCCACTCCAGGAAATACTAAGGGGGGTTTTTCAACCAGATTCAAAGAACAAAAGAAAACAACACCACAAGTAACATCTCCACCAAGAACACAATAAAACCAAACTTAAACTGTGACAACAAAGGAAATGAAGGGGGGAGAGGATGGAGATTAACAGTACCAAAGGATGATGAAGTGCAGAAATACTTATAAGATAGGGTACTACAATGAATATGGTAGGTACCCTTTTCATTACTTAATGGTAACCACCCTTAAAAAAACCACCACAAAGACACTTGACTTAAAAAAGGTAGCAACAGAGGAAAGAAGTATGGAACACAAACAAACAAAAACAAATGATAGAAAAACAAAAGAGAAGAATCAAACTAGATACAAAACTAAAAGAATGCAATTTATAAAATGGCAACAGGGAACCCACAAGTGTCAATAATTACACTAAATGTAAATGGATTACACTTACCAATAAAAATAAACAGAGTAGCAGGATGGATTAAAAAAGAAAATCCAACTATATGCTGCCTACAAGAAACACATCTAAGCAACAAGGATAAAAACAAATTCAAAGTGAAAGGCTGGAAAACAATACTCCAAGCAAACAACACCCGAAAAAATGCAGGTGTAGCAATACTCATATCTAATAATGCTGACTACAAGACAGAAAAAGTACTCAGAGACAAAAATGGTCATTTCATAATGATTAAGGGGAAGTTGAATCAAGAAGATATAACAATCCTTAATATATATGCACCAAACCAAGGAGCACCAAAATATATAAGACAGCTACTTATTGACCTTAAAACAAAAAATAACAAAAATACAATCATACTTGGAGACCTCAATACACCGCTGACGGCTCTTGATCGGTCATCCAAACAGAGAATCAATAAAGATATAGTGGCCTTAAACGAAATACTAGAACACCTGGATATGATAGACATCTACAGGACACTTCATTCCAAAGCGACAGAGTATTTATTTTTCTCTAGTGTACATGGAACATTCTCAAGAATTGACCATATGTTGGGCCACAAAGACAATATCAGCAAATTTAGAAAAATTGAAATTGTACCAAGCATATTTTCTGATCATAAAGCCTTGAAACTAGAATTCAACTGCAAAAAAGAGAGAGAAAACCCCATAAAAATGTGGAAACTAAACAACATACTTCTAAAAAATGAATGGGTAAAGAAGAAATAAGCGCAGAAATCAAAAGATTTATACAGACAAACGAAAATGAAAATACGACATATCAGAATCTCTGGGATGCAGCAAAAGCAGTAATAAGAGGAAAATTCATATCACTTCAGGCCTATATGAACAAACAAGAGAGAGCCGAAGTAAACCACTTAACTTCACACCTTAAGGAACTAGAAAAAGAAGAACAAAGACAACCCAAAACCAGCCGAAGAAAGGAGATAATAAAAATCAGAGCAGAAATAAATGAAATAGAGAACAGAAAAACTATAGAAAAAATCAATAAAACAAGGAGCTGGTTCTTGGAAAAGATCAACAAAATTGACAAACCCTTGGCAAGACTCACCAAGGAAAAAAGACACAGGACTCAAATAAATAAAATTTAAAATGAAAGAGGAGAGATCACCACAGACATCATAGATATACAAAGAATTATTGTAGAATACTATGAAAAATTATATGCCACCAAATACAACAATCTAGAAGAAATGGATAAATTCCTAGAACAATACAACCTTCCTAGACTGAGTCATGAAGAAGCAGAAAGCCTAAACAGACCAATCAGCAGGGAGGAAATAGAAAAAACTATTAAAAATCTCCCCAAAAATAAAAGTCCAGGCCCAGTGAATTCTATCAAACATTCAAAGAAGACTTGGTTCCTATTCTACTCAAAGTCTTCCAAAAAATTGAAGAAGAAGCAATACTTCCAAACACATTTTATGAGGCCAACATAACCCTCATACCAAAACCTGGCAAGGATGGCACAAAGAAAGAAAACTACAGACCAATATCTCTAATGAATACAGATGCTAAAATACTAAACAAAACACTGGCAAACCGAATACAACAACATATTAAAAAAATAATACATCATGATCAAGTGGGATTCATCCCAGAATCTCAAGGATGGTTCAACATACGCAAAACGGTTAACGTAATACACCATATCAACAAAACAAAGAACAAAAACCACATGATCTTATCAATAGATGCAGAAAAGGCTTTTGATAAAATACAACACAATTTTATGTTTAAGACTCTCAAAAAAATGGGTATAGAAGGAAAATATCTCAACATGATAAAGGCCATATATGATAAACCATCAGCCAATATCCTATTAAACGGCATAAAACTGAGGACTTTCTACCTTAAATCAGGAACAAGACAGGGTTGTCCACTCTCTCCACTCTTATTCAACGTGGTGCTAGAAGTTCTGGCCAGAGCAATCAGACAAGACAAAGAAATAAAAGGCATCCATATCGGAAAAGAAGAAGTAAAGCTATCACTTTTTGCTGATGATATGATCCTATACATCGAAAACCCGAAGGACTCCACAAAAAGATTATTAGAAACAATAAACCAATACAGTAAGGTCGCAGGATACAAAATTAACATACAAAAGTTTATAGCCTTTCTATATGCCAACAATGAAATATTAGAAAACGAACTCAAAAAAATAATCCCCTTCACGATTGCAACAAAAAAAAAAAAAAATACCTAGGAATAAACATAACAAAGAACGTAAAGGACCTATATAATGAAAATTACAAAGCATTGTTAAGGGAAATCGAAAAAGATACAATGAGATGGAAAAATATTCCTTGTTCCTGGATAGGAAGAATAAATATAATCAAAATGGCCATATTACCCAAAGCAATATACAAATTTAATGCAATTCCCATCAAAATCCCTATGAGATTTTTTAAAGAAATGGAACAAAAAATCATCAGATTTATATGGAACTATAAAAAACCCCGAATAGCCAAAACAATCCTAAGGAAAAAGAATGAAGCTGGGGGCATTACAATACCTGACTTTAAACTATATTATAGGGCCACGATAATCAAAACAGCATGGTATTGGCAAAAAAATAGACACTCAGACCAATGGAACAAAATAGAAAGCCCAGAAATATAACCACATATATATGGTCAAATAATCTTTGATAAAGGGGCCAACAACCCACAATGGAGAAAAGAAAGCTTCTTCAACAAATGGTGTTGGGAAAACTGGAAAGCCACATGCAAAAGAATGAAACTCGACTACAGCCTGTCCCCGTGTACTAAAATTAATTCAAAATGGATCAAAGACCTAAATATAAGACCTGAAACAATAAAGTACATAGAAGAAGACATAGGTACTAAAATCATGGACCTGGGTTTTAAAGAACATTTTATGAACTTGACTCCAATGGCAAGAGAAGTGAAGGCAAAGATAAATGAATGGGACTACAACAGAATTAAAAGTTTTTGCTCAGCAAGAGAAACTGATATCAAAATAAACAGACAGCCAACTATATGGGAACTGATATTTTCAAACGACAGCTCAGATAAGGGCCTAATATCCAAAATTTACAAAGAACTCTTACAACTCAACAACAAGCAAACAAACAATCCAATAAAAAAATGGGAAGAGGACATGAACAGACACTTCTCCCAGGAAGAGATACAAATGGCCAACAGATATATGAAAAGATGCTCAGCTTCATTAGTTATTAGAGAAATGCAAATCAAAACTACAATGAGATACCACCTCACTCCTGTTAGATTAGCTATTATCAACAAGACGGGTAATAGCAAATGTTGGAGAGGCTGTGAAGAAAAAGGAACCCTCATTCACTGTTGGTGAAACTGTAAAGTAGTACAACCATTATGGAGGAAAGTATGGTGGTTCCTCAAAAAACTGCAAATAGAACTACCTTATGACCCAGCAATCCCTCTACTGGGTATATACCCCAAAACCTCAGAAACATTGATACGTGAAGACACATGTAGCCCCATGTTCATTGCAGCACTGTTCACAGTGGCCAAGACATGAAAACAACCAAAAAGCCCTTCAATAGAAGACTGGATAAAGAAGATGTGGCACATATACACTATGGAATACTACTCAGCCATAAGAAATGATGACATCAGATCATTTACAGCAAAATGGTGGGATCTTGATAACATTATAAGGAGTGAAATAAGTAAATCAGAAAAAAACAAGAATTACATGATTCCATACATTGGTGGAACATAAAAATGAGACTAAGAGACATGCACAAAAGTGTGGTGGTTACCAAGGGTGGGGGGGAGGGAGGACATGGGAGGGAGGGAGGGAGAGAGTTAGGGGGAGGGGGAGGGGCACAGAGAAGTAGATAGAGGGTGACGGAGGACAATCTGACATTGGGCGAGGGGTTTGCAACATAATTTGATGACAAAATAACCTACACATGTTTTCTTTGAATATATGTATCCTGATTTATTAATGTCATTCCATTACCATTAATAAAAATTTATAAAAAAAATATACAGTAATGTACTTGTACTGTGTCTGCTTAGCATCCAAAAATTAATAAGAGTATGTTCTATCTATTAACTGTCTGCTTTCTTCTGTACACAATAGTAAAAACAATTCATACTCATGAGAATATATTTTTAACACATTGATAACTGCATTGTTACATAACTCTTTTAGTTATTCATTGTATGAGGGTTTCATATAAGAAGGGTGCTAGAGTTACTACAGTTCTAGTGTTTCACGTGTGTGTGTTCAAATTCACTGCGTTATTTAAAGGAGATACATACCTGTTTCATCTACAGGTAAAGCAGTGGTAGTAATCACTCAGTTTAGAGATACAGTAATGTACTTGTACAGCATTTGCTTAGCATCATAAAATGAATAAAAGAATGTTCTATCTACAAACTGTTTCTTTTCCATATACAAAATGGGAAAATCAATTCATTCTCATGCCTATGTATTTTTAACACATTGCTAATGCCTTGTTATATCAGTCTTTTCTTTATTCGTTGCATGCGGGTTTGCATATGAAGTTTTTAAGTAAGTGGAGCTCATTTGTTTCACGTGTCTGTTTTCAAATTCATTGCACTACTTAAGAAATACTTAGCTGTTTGCTCTACAGAAAAACCAGTGTTAGTACTCTTTGAAATAGGACTTAGTTTTGAGATACAGTAATGTACTTGTACTGCATCTGCTTAGCATCCAAAAATGAATAAGAGAATGTTCTATCTACTAACTGTCTTTTTTCTTCTGTACAGAATAGTACAATAAATTCATACTCATGAGTATATATTTTTTACACTTTGCTAAATGCATTGTTTCATAACTTTTAGTTATTCATTGTATGAGGGTTTCATATAAGAAGGGTGTTTCAGTTACTAAAGTTCTAGTCTTTCATGTGTCTGTGTTCTAATTTCCTGTTTTATTTACAGGAGATACATACCTGTTTCATCTACAGGTAAAGCAGTCCTAATAGTCACTGTAATACGTCGCAAATTAGAGATAGAATAATGTACTTGTCCTGCATCTGCTTAGCTCACAAAATGAATAAAAGAATGTTCTATCTACAAAATGTGTGTTTTCCTTTGTAGAAAATAGTAAAATCAATTCATACTCATGACTATATATTTTTTACACATTGCTAAATGCATTGTTATAGCAGTATTTTCCTTATTTGTTGCATGTGAGTTTTTCTGTGTTCAAATTCAATGCATTAATTAAAATAGTTATGTAGCTGTTTTATTTACAGGGAAAGCAGTGTTTGTAGTTATTGAAATAGGACTCAGTTTAAAAATACAGTAATGTACTTGAACTGCGTTTGCTTAGCATCCAAAAATTAATAAGAGAATGTTTTATCTACTATATGTCTGCTTTCTTCTGTACACAATAGTAAAAAAAATTCATACTCATAAGTATATATTTTTAACACATTGCTAAATGCATTGTTATATCAGTATTTTCCTTACGTCTTGCATGCGGGTTTTTCTGTGTTCAAATTCAATGCATTAAATAAAAGAGTTACATTGCTGTATTATTTTCAGGGAAAGCAGTGTTGGTAGTTATTGAAATAGGACTCCATTTAAAGATACAATAATGTACTTGTTCTGCGTATGTTTAGCATCCAAAAATTAATAAGAGAATGTTCAATCTACTAACTGTCTGCTTTCTTCTGTACAGAATACTAAAATCAATTTATACTAATGAGTATATATTCTTAACACATTGCTAAATGCATTGTTACATAACTCTTTTAGTTATTTGTTGTATGTGGGTTTCATAAAAGAATGGAGCTAGAGTTACTAGAGTTCTAGTGTTTCACGTGTCTGTGTTCAAATTCACTGCTGTATTTACAGGAGATACATACCTGTTTCATCTACAGGTAAAGCAGTGTTAGTAGTCACTGAAATAGGACTCAGTTTAGAGATACAGTAATGTACTTGTACTGCATCTGCTTAGCATCAGGAAAATGAATAAGAGAATGTTCTATCTACTAACTGTCTGCTTTCTTCTGTACAAAATACTACAATCAATTCATACTCATGAGTATATATTTTTTACACATTGGTAAATGTATTGTTTCATAACTTTTAGTTATTCGTTGTAGCGGGTTTCATATAAGAAGGGTGCTTCAGTTACTAGAGTTCTAGTCTTTCACGTGTCTGTGTTCCAATTCCCTGTTTTATTTACAGGAGTTATATACCTGTTTCATCTACAGGTAAAGCAGTTTTAATAGTCACTGGAATAGGTCTCAGATTAGAGATAGAGTAATGTACTTGTACTGCATCTGCTTAGCATCACAAAATGAATAAAAGATTGTTCAATCTAAAAAATGGGTGTTTTTTTTTATACAAAATAGTAAAATCAACTTATATTCATGACTATATATGTTTAACACTTTGCTAAATGCATTGTTATATCAGTATTTTCCTTATTTCTTGCATGCGGGTTTTTCTGTGCTCAAATTCAATGCATTAACTAAAAGAGTTACATAGCTGTTTTATTTACAGGGAAAGCAGTGTTTGTAGTTATTGAAATAGGACTCTGTTTAAAGATACAGTAATGTACTTGTACTGCATCTGCTTAGCATCCAAAAATTAATAAGAGAATTTTCTATCTACTAACTGTCTGCTTTCTTCTGTACAGAATAGTAAAATTAATTCATACTAATGAGTATATATTTTTTACACATTGCTAAATGCTTTGTTACATAACTCTTTTAGTTATTCGTTGTATGAGGGTTTCCTATAAGAAGGGTGCTAGAGTTACTAGAGTTCGAGGGTTTTACGTGTGTGTGTTCAAAATCACTGCTTTATTTACAGGAGATACATACCTGTTTCATCCACAGGTAAAGCAGTGATAGTAGTCACTCAGTTTAGAGATACAGTAATGTATTTTACAGCATCTGCTTAGCATCACAAAATAAATAAAAGAATGTTCTATCTACAAACTGTTTGTTTTCCTCTGTACAAAATGGGAAAATCATTCTCATGCCTATGTATTTTTAGCACATTGCTAATACCTTGTTATATAAGTCTTTTCTTTATTCGTTGCATGCGAGTTTGCATATGAAGTGTTTAACTAATTTGAGCTCATTTGTTTCACGTGCCTGTTTTCAAATTCATTGCACTATTTAAGAAACACTTAGCGGTTTGCTCTACAGGGCAACCAGTGTTAGTAGTCTTTGAAATAGGAGTTAGTTTTGAGATAGTGTAATGTACTTGTACTGCATCTGCTTAGCATCCAAAAATGAATAAGGAAGGTTCTATCTACTAACTGTCTCTTTTCTTCTGTACAGAATAGTACAATCAATTCATACTCATGAGTATATATTTTTTACACTTTGCTAAATGTATTGTTTCATAACTTTTAGTTATTCTTTGCATGCGGGTTTCATATAAGAAGGGTGTTTCAGTTAATTGAGTTCTAGTCTTTCACGTGTCTGTGTTCCAATTCCCTGTTTTATTTACAGGAGATACATACCTGTTTCATCTACAGGTAAAGTAGTCCTAATAAACACTGCAATAGGTCTCAGATTAGATATAGTGTAATGTACTTGTACAACATCTGCTTAGCATCACAAAATGAATAAAAGAATGTTCTATCTACAAACTGTTTCTTTTCCTCTGTACAAAATGGGAAAATCAATTCATTCTCATGCCTATGTATTATTAACACATTGCTAATGCCTTGATATATAAGTCTTTTCTTTATTCATTGCATGCGGGTTTGCATATGAAGTGTTTAACTAACTGGAGCTCATTTGTTTCACCTGTCTGTTTTCATTGCACTATTTAAGAAATACTTATCTGTTTGCTCTCCACGAAAACCAGTGTTAGTAGTCTTTAAAATAGGACTTAGTTTTGAGATACAGTAATGTACTTGTACTGCATCTCCTAGCATCGAAAAGAATCAGAAAATGTTCTACTTACTGCCTGTTTTCTTCTGTACAAAATTGTAAAATCTATTCATACTCATGAGTATATATTTTTAACACATTGCTAAATGCATTGTTACATAACTCCTTTAGTTAATCTTTGTATGCGGTTTTCATATAAGAAGGATGCTATAGATACTAGAGTTTCAGTGTTTCAAGTGTCAGTGTTCTAATTCACTGCTTTATTTACAAGAGATACATACCTGTTTCATTTACAGGTAAAGCGTTGTTAGTAGTCATTAAAATAGGACTCAGTTTAGAGATACAGTAATGTACTTGTACTGCATCTGCTTAGTATACAAAAATGAATAAGAGAATGTTCTATCTACTAACTGTTTTTTTCTTCTGTACAGAATAGTACAATAAATTCATACTCATGAGTATATATTTTTTACACTTTGCTAAATGCATTGTTTCATAATTTTAATTATTCGTTGTATGCGGGTTTCATATAAGAAGGGTGCTTCAGTTACAAGAGTTGAAGTCTTTCACGTGTCTGTGTTCCAATTCCCTGTTTTATTTACAGGAGATATATTCCTGTTTCATCTACAGGTAAAGCAGTTTTAATAGTCACTGGAATAGGTCTCAAATTAGAGATAGAGTAATGTACTTGTACAGCATCTGTTTAGATTCACAAAATGAATAAAAGCATGTTCTATCTACAAACTGTTTGTTTTCCTCTGTACAAAATGGGAAAATCAATTCATTCTCATGCCTATGTATTTTTAACACATTGCTAATGCCTTGTTATATAAGTCTTTTCTTTATTCATTTCATGCGAGTTTGCATATGAAGTGTTTAACTAATTTGATCTCATTTGTTTCACGTGTCTGTTTTCAAATTCATTGCATTATTTAAGAAATACTTAGCTGTTTGCTCTACAGGAAAACCAGTGTTAGTAGTCTTTGAAATAGGACTTAGTTTTGAGATACAGTAATGTACTTGTATTGCATCAGCTTAGCATCCAAAAATGAATAAGGAAGGTTCTATCTACTAACTGTCTCTTTTCTTCTGTACAGAATAGTACAATCAATTCATACTCATGAGTATATATTTTTTACACTTTGTTAAATGTATTGTTTCATAACTTTTAGTTATTCTATCTATGTGGGTTTCATGTAAGAAGGATGTTTCAGTTAATAGAGTTCTAGTCTTTCACGTGTCTGTGTTCCAATTCCCTGTTTTATTTACAAGAGATACATACCTGTTTCATCTACAGGTAAAGCAGTTCTAATAGTCACTGTAATAGGTCTCAGATTAGAGATAGTGTAATGTACTTGTACAACATATGCTCAGCATCACAAAATGAATAAAAGAATGTTCTATCTTCAAACTGTTTGTTTTCCTCTGTACAAAATGGGAAAATCAATTCTTTCTCATGCTTATGTATTTTTAACACATTGCTAATGCCTTGATATATAAGTCTTTTCTTTATTCGTTGCATGCGGGTTTTTCTGTGTTCAAATGCAATGCATTAAATAAAAGAGTTACATAGCTGTATTATTTTCAGGGAAAGCAGTGTTTGTAGTTATTGAAATAGGACTCCGTTTAAAGATACAATAATGTACATGTACTGCGTCTGCTTAGAATCCAAAAATTAATAAGAGAATGTTCTATCTACTAACTGTCTGCTTTCTTCTGTACAGAATAGTTAAATCAATTCATACTAATGAGTATATATTTTTTACACATTGCTAAATGCATTGTTACATAACTTTTAGTTATTTGTTGTATGCGGGTTTCAAAAAGGAGGGAGTTAGAGTTACTAGAGTTCTAGTGTTTCACGTGTCTGTGTTCAAATTCACTGCTGTATTTACAGGAGATACATACCTTTTTCATCTACAGGTAAAGCAGTGTTAATAGTCACTGGAATAGGTATCAGATTAGAGATAGAGTAATGTACATGTACTGCATGTGCTTAGCATCAAAAAATGAATAATAGAATGTTCTATCTAGAAAATGGGTGTTTTTCTTTGTACAAAATAATACAATCAATTCATACTCATGACTATATATTTTAAACACATTGCTAAATGCACTGTTATATCAGTATTTTTCTTATTTCTTTCAAGCGGGATTTTCTGTGCTCAAATTCAATGCATTAATTAAAAGAGTTACATAGCTGTTGTATTTACAGGGAAAGCAGTGTTTGTAGTTATTGAAATAGGACTCTGTTTAAAGATACACTAATGTACTTGTACTGCATCTGCTTAGCATCCAAAAATTAATAAGAGAATATTCAATCTACTAACTGTCTGCTTTCTTATGTACAGAATATTAAAATCAATTCATACTAATGAGATTATATTTTTTACACATTGCTAAATGCTTTGTTGCATAACTCTTTTAGTTATTCGTTGTATGAGGGTTTCATATAAGAAAAGTGCAAGAGTTACTAGAGTTCTAGTGTTTCACGTTTGTGTGTTCAAATTCTCTGCTTGATTTACAGGAGATACATACCTGTTTCATCTACAGGTAAAGCAGTGTTAGTAGTCACTCAGTTTAGAGATACAGTAATGTCCTTGTACAGCATCTGCTTAGCATCACAAAATGAATAAAAGAATGTTCTATCTACATACTGTTTGTTTTCCTCTGTACAGAATGGGAAAATCAATTCATTCTCATGCCTATGTATTTTTAACACATTGCTAATGCCTTGTTATATAAGTCTTTTCTTTATTCGTTGCATGCGGGTTTGCATATGAAGTGTTTAACTAATTGGAGTTCACTTGTTTCACGTGTCTGTTTTCATTGCACTATTTAAGGAATACTTAGCTGTTTGCTCTACAGGGAAACCAGTGTTAGTAGTCTTTGAAATAGTACTTAGTTGTGAGATACAGTAATTTACTTGTACTGCATCTTTTTAGCATCGAAAAGAATTAGAGAATGTTCTATCTACTTACAGTCTGTTTTCTTCTGTACAAAATTTTAAAATGTATTCATACTCATGAGTATATATTTTTAACACATTGCTAAATGCATTGTTACATAACTCCTTTAGTTATTCTTTGTATGCGGGTTTCATATAAGAAGGATGCTAGAGATACCAGAGTTTCAGTGTTTCACGTGTCAGTGTTCTAATTCACTGCTTTATTTACAAGAGATACATACATGTTTCATTTACAGGTAAAGCAGTGTTAGTAGTCACTAAAATAGGACTTAGTTTAGAGATACAGTAATGTACTTGTACTGCATCTGCTTAGCATCCAAAAATGAATGAGGAATGTTCTATCTTCTAACTGTCTCCTTTCTTCTGTACAGAATAGTATAATCAATTCATCCTCATGAGTATATTTTTTTACACATTGGTAAATGTACTGTTTCATAACATTTAATTATTCGTTGTATGCGGGTTTCATATAAGAAGTGTGTTTCAGGTACTAGAGTTCTAGTCTTTCACGTGTCTGTGTTCCAATTCCCTGTTTTATTTACAGGAGATACATACCTGTTTCATCTACAGGTAAAGCAGTCCTAATAGTCACTGGAATAGGTCTCAGATTAGAGATAGAGTAATGTACTTGTACTGCATCTGCTTAGCATCACAAAATGAATAAAAGAATGTTCTATCTGAAAAATGTGTGTTTTTCTTTGTAGAAAATAGTAAAATCAATTCATATTTATGACTATATATTTTAAACACATTGCTAAGTGCATTGTTATATCAGTATTTTCTTTATTTTTTGCATGCGGGTTTTTCTGTGTTCAAATTCAATTCATTAATTAAAAGAGTTACATAGCTGTTTTATTTACAGGGAAAGCAGTGTTTGGACTTATTGAAATAGGACTCAGTTTAAAGATACAGTAATGTATTTGTACTGCGTTTGCTTAGCATCCAACAATTAATAAGAGAATGTTCTATCTACTAACTGTCTGCTTTCTTCTGTACAGAATAGTAAAATCAATTCATACTCAAGATTATATATTTTTAACATATTGCTAAATGCATTGTTACATAACTCTTTTAGTTATTTGTTGTATTAGGGTTTCATATAAGAATGGTGCTAGAGTTACTAGAGTTCTAGTGTTTCACTTGTCTTTGTTCAAATTCACTGCTTTATTTACAGTAGATAAATACCTGTTTCATCCACAGGTAAAGCAGTGTTAGTGGTCACTCACTTTAGAGATACAGTAATGTACTTGTACAACATCTGCTTAGCATCACAAAATGAATAAAAGAATGTTCTATTTACAAACTGTTTGTTTTCCTCTGTACAAAATGGGAAAATCAAATCATTCTCATGCCTATGTATTTTTAATACATTGCTAATGCCTTGTTATATCAGTCTTCTTTTTATTCGTTGCATGCGGGTTTGCATATGAAGTTTTTAAGTAATTGGAGCTCATTTGTTTCACGTGTCTGTTTTCAAATTCATTGCACTATTTAAGAAATAATTAGCTGTTTGCTCTACAGGGAACCCAGTGTTAGTAGTCTTTGAAATAGGACTTAGTTTTGAGATACAGTAATATACTTGTACTGCAACTCCTTAGCATCAAAAAGAATTAGAGAATGTTCTATCTACTTACTGTCTGTTTTTTTTGTACAAAATAGTAAAATCTATTCATACTCATGAGTATATATTTTTAACACATTGCTAAATGCATTGTTACATAACTCTTTAATTATTCTTTGTATATGGGTTTCATATAAGAACGATGCTAGAGTTACTAGAGTTCCAGTGTTTTACATTTCAGTGTTTAAATTCACAGCTTTATTTAGAAGAGATACATACCTGTTTCATCCACAGGTAAAGCAGTGATAGTAGTCACTTAGTGAAGAGATACAGTAATGTATTGTACAGAATCTGCTTAGCATCACAAAATGAATAAAAGAATGCTCTGTCTACAACCTGTTTGTTTTCCTCTGTACAAAGTGGGAAAATCAATTCATTCTCATGCCTATGTATTTTTAACACATTGCTAATGCCTTGTTATATAAGTCTTTTCTTCATTCGTTGCATGCGGGTTTGCATATGAAGTGTTTAACTAATTTGAGCTCATTTGTTTCACGTGTCTGTTTTCAAATTCATTGCAGTATTTAAGAAATACTTAGCTGTTTGTTCTACAGGGAAACCAGTGTTAGTAGTCACTGAAATAGGACTTAGTTTAGAGATACAGTAATGTACTTGTACTGCATCTGCTTAGCATCCAAAAACGAATAAGGAAGGTTCTATCTACTAACTGTCTCCTTTCTTCTGTACAGAATAGTACAATCAATTCTTACTCATGAGTATATATTTTTTACACATTGGTAAATGTATTGTTTCATAACTTTTAATTATTCGTTGTATGCGGGTTTCATATAAGAAGGGTGTTTCAGTTACTAGAGTTCTAGTCTTTCACGTGTCTGTGTTCCAATTCCCTGTTTTATTTACAGGAGATACATACCTGTTTCATCTACAGATAAAGGAGTCCTAATAGTCACTTGAATAGGTCTCAGATAAGAGATAGACTAATCTACTTGTACTGCATCTGCTTAGCGTCACAAAATGAATAAAAGAATGTTCTATCTACAAAATGTGTGTTTTCCTTTGTACAAAATAGTAAAATCAATTCATACTCATGAGTATATATTTTTTACACATTGCTAAATGCATTTTTATATCAGTGTTTTCCTTAGTTGTTGCATGCGGGTTTTTCTGTGTTCAAATTCAATGCATTAATTAAAAGTGTTACATAGCTGTTTTATTTACAGGGAAAGCAGTGTTTGTAGTTATTGAAATAGGACTCAGTTTAAAGATACAGTAATGTACTTGTACTGCGTCTGCTTAGCATCCAACAATTAATAAGAGAATGTTCTATCTACTAACTGTGTGCTCTCTTATGTACAGAATAGTAAAATCAATTCATATTAATGAGTATATATATTTTAACACATTGCTAAATGCATTGTTACATAACTTTTAGTTATTTGTTGAATGCGGGTTTCATAAAAGAAGGGAGCTAGAGTTACTAGAGTTCTAGTGTTTCTCGTTTCTTTGTTCAAATTCACTGCTGTATTTACTGAAGATACATACTTGCTTAGTCTACAAGTAAAGCAGTGTTAGTGGTCACTGAAATAGTACTCAGTTTAGAGATAGAGTAATGTACTTGTACTGCATCTGCTTAGCATTACGAAATGAATAAAAGAATGTTCTATCTAAAAAATGTGTGTTTTCCTCTGTTCAAAATAATAAAATCAATTCATACTCATGACAATAAATTTTTAACACATTGCTAAATGCATTGTTATATCAGTCTTTTCCTTATTTGTCGCATGCGGGTTTTTCTGTCTTCAAATTCATTGCATTAATTAAAAGAGTTAAATAGATGTTTTAATACAGAGAAAACAGTGTTTGTACTTATTGAAATAAGACTCAGGTTAATAAAACAGTAATGTACTTGTACGACGTCTGCTTAGCATCGAAAAATGAATAAGAGAATGTTCTATCTACTAACTTTCTGCTTTCTTCTGTAAAGAATAATAAAATCAATTCATACTCTTGAGTATATATTTTTAACACATTGCTAAATGCATTGTTACATAACACCTTTAGTTATTTGTTGTATGCGGTCTTCGTATAAGAAAGGTGCTAGAGTAACTAGAGTTGTAGTGATTCACATGTCTGTGTTCAAATTCACTGCTGTATTTAGAGGAGATACATACCTTTTTCATCTACAGGTAAAGCAGTGTTAGTAGTTACTCAGTTTAGAGATAGAGTAATGAAATTGTTCTACATCTGCTTAGCATCACAAAATGACTAAAAGTATGTTCTATCTACAAAATGTGTGTTTTCCTCTGTACAAAATAACAAAATCAATTCATATCATGCCAATGTATTTTTAACACATTGCTATATGCATTCTTCTATCAGTCTTTTCCTTATTCGTTGCATGCGTGTTTTGCATATGAATTGTTTAAGTAATTGGAGCTCATTTGTTTCACCTGTCTGTTTTCAAATTCATTGCACTAGTTAAGAAATACATAGCTGTTTGCTCTACAGGGAATCCAGTGTTAGTAGTCATTGAAATAGGACTTAGTTTTGAGATAAAGTTATGTACTTGTACTGCATCTGCTTAGCATCAAAAAGAATTAGAGAATGTTCTATATCCTAACTGTCTGTTTTCCTCTGTACAAAATAGTAAAATCGATTCATACTCATGAGTATATATTTTTAACACATTGCTAAATGCATTGATACATAACTCCTTTAGTTATTCTTTGTATGCGGGTTTCATATAAGGAGGGTTCTAGAGTTACTAGAGTTCCAGTTTTTCACTATTCAGTGTTGTAATTCACTGCTTTATTTACAAGAGATACATTCCTGTTTCATCTACAGGTAAAGTGTTGTTAGTAGACACTAAAATAGGACTCAGTTTAGAGATACAATAACGTACTTGTATTGCTTCTGCTTAGCATCCAAAAATGAATAAAAGAAAGTTCTATCTACTAACTGTCTGTTTTCTTCTGTACAGAATATTACAATCAATTCATACTCATGAGTATATATTTTTTACACATTGCTAAATGTATTGATTCAAAACTTTTAGTTATTTGTTTTATGCGGGTTTCATATAAGAAGGGTGCTTCAGTTACTACAGTTCTAGTCTTTCATGTGTCTGTGTTCCAATTCCCTGTTTTATTTACAGGAGATACATACTTGTTTCATCTACAGGTAAAGCAGTCCTAATAGTCACTGGATTAGGTCTCAGATTAGAGATAGAGTAATGTACTTGTACTGCATCTGCTTAGCATCACAAAATGAATAAAAGAATGTTCTATCTACAAAATGTGTGTTTTCCTTTTTACAAAATAGTAAAATCAATTCATACTAATGACTATATATTTTTAACACATTACTAAATGCATTGTTATATCATTGTTTTCCTTATTTGTTGCATGAGGGTTTTTCTGTGTTCAAATTCAATGCATTAATTAAAAGAGTTACATAGCTGTTTTATTTACAGAGAAAGCAGTGTTTTTATTTATTGAAATAGGACTCAGTTTAAAGATAATTAATGTACTTGTACTACGTCTACTTAGCATCCGAAAATTAATAAGAGAATATTCTATCTATTAACTGTCTGGTTTCTTCTGTACACTATAGTAAAAACAATTAATACTCATAAGTATATATTTTTAACACATTGATAACTGCAATGTTACATAAGTCTTTTAGTTATTCGTTGTATGAGGGTTTCATATAAGAAGGGTGCTAGAGTTGCTAGAGTTCTAGTGTTTCACATGTGTGTGTTCAAATTCACTGCTTTATTTACAGGAGATACATACCTGTTTCATCTACAGGTAAAGCAGTGTTAGTATTTACTCAGTTTAGAGATACAGTAATGTACTTGTACAGCATCTGCTTAGCATCACAAAATGAATAAAAGATTATTCTATCTACAAAATGTGTGTTTTCCTCTGTACAAAATTACAAAATTAATTCATACTCATGCCTAAGTGTTTTTAACACATTGCTAAATGTATTGTTATATCAGTATTTTCCTCTTTCGTTGCATGCGGGTTTTACATATGAAGTGTTTAAATAATTGGAGCTCATTTGTTTCACGTGTTTGTTTTCAAATTCATTGCACTATTTAAGAAATACAAAGCTGTTTGCTCTACAGGGAAACCAGTGTTTGTAGTCATTGAAATAGGACTAAGTTTGGAGATACAGTAATGTACTTGTAATGCATCTGCTTAGCATGAAAAAGGATGAGAGAATGTTCTATCAACTAACTGTCTGTTTTCTTCTATACAAAATATTAAAATATACTCATACTCAAGCGTATATATTTTTAACACATTACTAAATGCATTGTTACATAACTCCTTTAGTTATTCTTTGTATGCGGGTTTTATATAAGAAGAGTTCTAGAGTTACTAGAGTTCCAGTGTTTCACGTGTCAGTGTTCTAATACACTGCTATATTTACAAGAGATACATACTTGTTTCCTCTACAGGTAAAGCAGTGTAAGTAGTTACTCAGTTTAGAGATACAGTAATGTAATTGTACAGCATCTGCTTAGTATCAAAAAATGAATAAAAGTATGTTCTATCTACAAAATGTGTGCTTTCCTCTGTACAAAATAGTAAAATAAATTCATACTCATGATTATATATATTTTTAGAACATTTCTAAAAGCATTGTTATATCAGTCTTTTTTTTATTTGTTGCATGCGGGTTTTTCTGTGTTCAAATTCAATGCATTTATTAAAAGAGTTACATAGCTGCTTTAATTACACGGAAAACAGTATTATTAGTTATTGAAATAGGACTCAGTTTAGAGATACAGTAATGAACTTGTACTGCGTCTGCTTAGCAACCAAAAATGCATAAGACAATGTTCTATCTACTAACTGTCTGCTTTATTCTGTACAGAATTGTAAAAACAATTCATACTCATGTGTATATATTTTTAACACATTGCTAAATTCATGTTACATAACTCCTTTAGTATTTGTTGTATGCGGGTTTCATATAAGAAGGGTGCTAGAGTTACTAGAGTTCTAGTGTTTCACGTGTGTGTGTTCAAATTCACTGCTGTATTTACAGGAGATACATATCTTTTTCAACTGCGGGTAAAGCAGTGTTAGTAGTCACTGAAATAGGTCTCAGATTAGAAGTAGAGTAATGTACTCTTACTGCAATGCTTAGCATCATAAAATGAAGAAAAGAATGTTCTATCTACAAAATGTTTGTTTTCCTTTGTACAAAATCATAAAATCAATTCATACTCATGACTATATATTTTTAACAAATTGCTAAATGCATTGTTATATCAGTATTTTCCTTATTTGTTGCATGGGAGTTTTCTGTGTTCAAATTCAATGCATTAATTAAAAGAGTTACATAGATGTTTTATTTTCAGGGAAAGCAGTGTTTGTAGGTATTGAAATAGGTCTCAGTTTAACGATACAGTAATGTACTTGTACTGCATCAGCTTAGCATCCAAAAATTAATAAGGGAATGTTCTATCTACTAACTTTCTGCAGTCTTCTGTACAGAATAATAAAATCAATTCATACTCATGAGTATATATTTTTAACACATTGCTAAATGCATTGTTACTTAACACATATAGTTATTTTTTGTATGCTTGTTTCATAAAAGAAAGGAGCTTGAGTTACTAGAGTTCTAGTGTTTCACGTGTCTGTGTTCAAATTCACTGCTGTATTTACAGGAGATACATACCTGTTTCATCTACATGTAAAGCAGAGTTAGTAGTCACTGAAATAGGACTCAGTTTAGAAATACAGTAATGTACTTGTACAGCATCTGCTTAGCATCACAAAATGAATAAAAGAATGTTGTATCTACAAACTGTTTGTTTTCCTCTGTACAAACTGAGAAAATCAATTCATTCTCATGCCTATGTATCTTTAACACATTGTTAATGCCTTGTTATATCAGTCTTTTCTTTATTCGTTGCATGCTGGTTTGCATATGAAGTTTTAAGTAATTGGAGCTCATTTGTTTCACGTGTCTGTTTTCAAATTCATTGCACTATTTAAGAAATACTTAGCTGTTTGCTCTTCAGGGAATAGAGTGTTAGTAGTCTTTGAAATAGGACTTAGTTTTGAGATACAGTAATGTACTTGTACTGCATCTCCTTAGCATCAAAAAGAATTAGAGAATGTTCTATCTACTTAGAGTCTGTTTTCTTCTGTACAATATAGTAAAATCAATTCATAATCATGACTATATATTTTTAACACATTGCTAAATATATTGTTATATAAGTATTTTTCTTATTTGTTGCATGCGAGTTTTTCTGTGTTCAAATTCAATGCATTAATTAAGAGTTACATAGCTGTTTTATTTACAGGGAAAGCAGTGTTTTTAATTACTGAAATGGTACTCAGCTTAGAGATACAGTAATGTACTTGTACTGCATCTGCTTAGCATCACAAAATGAAAAAAAGAATGTTCTATCTACAAAATGTGTGTTTTTTTATCTTTACAAAATAAAAAAATCAATTCATACTCATGCCTATGTATTTTTAACACATTCCTAAATGCATTGTTATATCAGTCTTTTCCTCTTTCATTGCATGCAGGTTTTGCATATGAAGTGTTTAGGTAATTGGAGCTCATATGTGTCACCTTTCTGTTTTTAAATTCATTGCACTATTTAAGAAATACATTGCTGTTTGCTCTACAGAAAAACCAGTGTCATTGAAATAGGACTTAGTTTTGAGATACAGAAATGTACTTGTACTGCACCTGCTTAGCATCAAAAAGAATGAGAGAATGTTCTATCAACTAACTATCTGTTTTCTTCTATACAAAATAGTAAAATCTATTCATACTCATGAGTATATATTTATTACACATTGCTAAATGCATTGTTACATAACTCCTTTAGTTATTCTTTGTATGCGGGTTTCATATAAGAAGGGTTCTAGAGTTACTAGACTTTCAGTGTTTCACTTGTCAGTGTTCTAATTCACTGCTTTATTTACAAGAGATACATACCTGTTTAATCTACAGGTAAAGCAGTGTTAGAAGTCACTAAATAAAGACTAAGTTTAGAGATACAGTAATGTACTTGTACTGCGTCTGCTTAGAATCCAAAAATGAATAAGAGAATGTTCTATCTACTAACTGTCTGTTTTCTTCTGTACACAATAATACAATCAATTCATACTCATGAGTATATATTTTTTACACATTGCTAAATGTATTGTTTCATAACTTTTAGTTATTCATTGTATGTGGGTTTCATATAAGAAGGTTGCTTCAGTTACAAGAGTTCTAGTCTTTCACGTGTCTGTGTTACAATTTTCTGTTTTATTTACAAGAGATACATACCTGTTTCATCTACAGGTAAAGCAGTCCTAATAGTCACTGAAATAGGTCTCAGATTAGAGATAGAGTAATGTACTTGTACTGCATTTGCTTAGCATCACAAAATGAATAAAAGAATGTTCTACCTACAAAATGTATGTTTTCCTTTGTACAAAATAGTAAAATCAATTCATAGTCATGAGTATATATTTTTAACACATTGCTAAATGCATTATTATATCAGTATTTTCCTTATTTGTTGCATGCGTGTTTTTCTGTGTTTAAATTCAATGCATTAATTAAAAGAGTTACATAGCTCTTTTATTTGCAGGGAAAGCAGTGGTTTTAGTTATTGAAATGGGACTCAATTTAAAGATACAATAATGTACTTGTACTGCGTCTGCTTAGCATACAAAAATTAATAAAAGAATAATCTATCTACTAAATTTCTGCTTTCTTTTGTACAGAATAGTAAAATCAATTCATCCTCATTAGTATATATTTTTAACACATTGCTAAATGCATTGTTACATAACTATTTTAGTTATTTGTTTTATTCGGGTTTCATAAAAGAAGGGAGCTAGAATTACTAGAGTTGTAGTGTTTCACGTGTCTGTGTTCAAATTCACTGTTGTATTTACAAAAGATACATACCTGTTTCATCTACAGGTAAAGTAGTGTTAGTAGTCCCTGAAATAAAACTCAGCTTAGAGATACAGTAATGTTCTTGTACTGCATCTGATTAGCATCACAAAATGAATAAAAGAATGTTCTATCTACAAACTGTGTGTTTTCCTCTGTACAAAATAGGAAAATCAATTCATACTCATGCCTAATGTATTTTTAACTTGTTGCTAAATACATGGTTATATCAGACTTTTACTTATTCGTTGCATGCGGGTTTTGCATATGAAGTATGTAAGTAATTGGAGATCATTTGATTCAACTTTTTTTTTTCAAATTCATTGCACTATTTAAGAAATTCATAGCTGTTTTCTCTACAAGTAAACCAGTGTTAGTAGTCATTGAAATAGGACTTAGATTAGAGATAAAGTAATTTATTTATACTGCATCTGCTTAGCATCAAAAAAATGAGAGAATGATCTATCTACTAACAGTTTTCTTCTGTACAAAATAGTAAAATCTATTCATACTCATGAGTATATATTTTTAACACATTGCTAAATGCAGTGTTACATAACTTTTTTAGTATTCTTTGTATACTGGTTTCATATAAGAAGGGAGCTAGATTTACTTGAGTTCTAGTGTTACACGTGTCTGTGTTCAAATTCACTGCTGTATTTACAGGAGATAAATAAAGGTTTCATCTACAGGTAAAGCAGTGTTAGTAGTCACTGAAATAGGACTCAGTTTAGAGATACAGTAATGTTCTTGTACTGCATCTGCTTAGCATCACAAAATGAATAAAAGAATGTTCTATCTACACACTGTGTGTTTTTCTCTGTACAAAATAGGAAAATCAATTCATACTCATGCCTAATGTATTTTTAACTTGTTGCTAAATGTATTGTTATATCAGTCTTTTACTTATTCGTTGCATGCGGGTTTTGCATATGAAGTGTGTAAGTAATTGGAGCTCATTTGATCCACGAGTCTGTTCCAGTGTTTCACGTGTCAGTGTTCTAATTCACTGCTTTACTTACAGGAGATACATACCTGTTTCATCTACACGTAAAGCAGTGATAGTAGTCACTAAAACAGAACTCAGTTTAGAGATACATTAATGTACTTGTACTGCATTTGCTAAGCATCCAAAAGTGAATAAGAGAATGTTCTATCTACTAACTGTCCCTTTCTTCTGTACAGAATAGTAAATCAATTCATACTCATGAGTATATATTTTTAATACATTGATAAATGCATTGTTACATAACTTTTTTAGTCATTTGTTGTATGCGGGTTTCATATAAGAATGGTGCTAGAGTTACAAGAGTTATAGTGTTTCACGTGTCTGTGTTCAAATCCACTGCATTATTTACAGGAGATACATACCTGTTTCATCTACAGGTAAAGCAGTGTTAGTAGTCACACAGTGTAGAGATACAGTAATGTACTTGTACTGCATCTGCTTAGCATCACAAAATGAATAAAAGAATGTTATATCTACAAACTGTTTTTATTCCTATGTACAAAATAGGAAAATTAATTCATTCTCATGCCTATGTATTTTTAAAGAATTGTTAATGCCTTGTTATATCAGTCTTTTCTTTATTCGTTGCATGCGGGTTAGCGTATGAAGTGTTTAAGTAATTGGAGCTCATTTGTTTCACGTGTCTGTTTTAAAATTCATTGCACTATTTAAGAAATACTTAGCTGTTTGCTCTACAGAAGAACCAGTGTTAATAGTCTTTGAAATAGGTCTTAGTTTTGAGATACAGTAATGTACTTGTTCTGCATCTGCTTAGCATCAAAAAGAATGAGAGAATATTCTATCAACTAACTGTCGGTTTTTTTCTATATAAAATAGTAAAATCTATTCATACTCATGAGTATATATTTTCAAAAAATTGCTAAATGCATTGTTACATAACTTTTTTAGTTATTCTTTTTATGCGGGTTTCATATAAGAAGGGTTCTAGAGTTACTTGAGTTCCAGTGTTTCACGTGTCAGTGTTTTAATTCACTGCTTTATTTACAAGAGATACATACCTGTTTAATCTACAGGTAAAGCAGTGTTAGTATTCCCTAAAATAAGACTCAGATTAGAGATACAATAATGTACTTGTACTGCGTATGCTTAGCATCCAAGAATGAATAAGACAATGTTCTATCTACTAACTGTCTGTTTTCTTCTGTACACAATAGTACAATCAATTCATACTCATGAGTATATTTTTTTTACACATTGCTAAATGTATTGTTTCATAAGTTTTAGTTATTCGTTGTATGCGGGTTTCATATCAGAAGGGTGCTACAGTGACTAGAGTTCTAGTCTTTCACGTGTCTTTGTTCCAATTCCCTGTTTTATTTACAGGAGATACATACCTGTTTCATCTACAGGTAAAGCAGTCTTAATAGTCACTGAAATAGGTCTCAGATTAGAGATAGAGTAATGGACTTGTATTGCATCTGCTTAGCATCACAAAATGAAAAAAAGAATATTCTGTCTACAAAATGTGTGTTTTTCTTTGTACAAAATAGTAAAAGCAATTCATACTCATGACTATATATTTTAAACACATTGCTAAATGCATTGGTATATCAGTATTTTCCTTATTTGTTGCATGCGAGTTTTTTTGTGTTCATATTCAATGCATTAATTAAAAAAGTTACATAGCTGTTTTATTTACAGGGAAAGCAGTGTTTTTAGTTATTGAAATGGAACTCAGTTTAAAGATACAGTAATGTACTTGTACTGCATATGCTTAGCATCCAAAAATTAATAAAAGAATATTCTATCTACTAACTTTCTGCTTTGTTCTGTACAGAATAGTAAAATCTATTGATACTCATGAGAATATATCTTTAACACATTGCTAAATGCATTGTTACATAACACTTTTAGTTATTTGTTGAATGCGGGTTTTATAAAAAAACAAACTAGAGTTTTTAGAGTTCTAGTGTTTCACGTATCTGTGTTCAAATTCACTGCTTTATTTACAGGAGATACATTCCTGTTTCATCTTCAAGTAAAGCAGTCCTAGTAGTCACTGAAATAGGTCTCAGTTTAGAGATACAGTAATGTATTGCACTGCATCTGCTCAGCATCACAAAATGAAAAAAAGAATGTTATATCTACAAAATGTGTGTTTTCCTTTGTACAAAATAGTAAAATCAATTCATACTCATGACTATATATTTTAAAAAATTGCTAAGTGCATTGTTATATCAGCCTTTTCTTTATTTGTTGCATGCGAAATTTTCTGTGTTCAAATTCAATGCATTAATTAAAAGAGTTACATAGATGTTTTATTTACAGGGAAAGCAGTGTTAGTAGTTATTGGAATAGGACTCAGTTTTGAGATAGAGTAATGTACTTTTACTGCGTCTGCTTAGATTCCAAAAATGAATAAGAGAATGTTCTATTTACGAACAGTCAGTTTTCTTCTGTAAAAAATAGTAAAAGCAACTCACACTCATAACTCTATATTTTAAACTCATATCTAAATGAACATATTGGTAAATGCATTGTTACATAACTCTTAGTTATTCGTTGTATGCGGGTTTCATATAAGAAGGGTGCTAGAGATACTAGAGTTCTAGTGTTTCACTTGTCTGTGTTTAAATTCACTGCATTATCTAGAGGAGATACATTCCAGTTTCATCTACAGGTAAAGCAGTGTTAGAAGTCACTAAAACAGGACTCAGTTTAGAGATACATTAATGTACTTGAACTGCATCTGCTAAGCATTCAAAAATGAATAAGAGAATGCTCTATTTACTAACTGTCTGCTTTCTTCTGTACAGAATAGTAAAACCAATTCATACTCATGAATATATATTTTAACACATTGCTCGATTCATTGATATATATCTTTTAGTTTTTTGTTGTATGTGGGTTTCATATAAGAAGGGTGCTAGAGTTACTAGAACTCTGGTGTTTCACGTGTCTGTGTTCATGTTAACTGCTTTATTTACAGGAGATACATACCTGTTTCATCTACAGGTAAAGCAGTGTTAGTAGTCACACAGTTTAGAGAACAGTAATGTACTTGTACTGCATCTGCTTAGCATCACAAAATGAATAAAAGAATGTTCTATCTACAAACTGTTTGTTTTCCTCTGTACAAAATAGGAAAATCAATTCATTCTCATGCCTATGTATTTTTAACACATTGTTAATGCCTTGTTTTATCAGTCTTTTTTTGTTCATTGCATGCGGGTTTGAATATGAAGTGCTTAAGTAATTGGAGCTCATTTGTTTCACGTGTCTGTTTTCAAATTCATTGCACTATTTAAGAAATACTTAGCTGTTTGCTCTACAGAGAAACCAGCGTTAGTAGTCTTTGAAATAGGACTTAGTTTTGAGATACAGTAATGTACTTGTACTGCATCTCCTTAGCATCAAAAAGAATTAGAGAATGTTCTATCTACTTACTGTCTGTTTTCTTTTGTACAAAATAGTGAAATCTATTCATACTTATGGGTATATATTTTTAATACATTGGTAAATGCATTGTTACATAATTTCTTTAGTTATTCTTTGTATGTGGGTTTCATATAAGAAGGGTGCCAGAGTTACTAGAGTTCCAGTGTTTCACGTGTCAGCGTTCAAATTCACTGCATTATTTACAAGAGATACATACCTGTTTCATCTACAGGAAAAGAAGTGTTAGTAGTCACTAAAATAGGACTCAGTTTAGAGATACAGTAATGTACTTGTACTGCGTCTGCTTAGCATCCAAAAATGAATAAGAGAATGTTCTATCTACTAACTGTCTCTTTTCTTCTGTACATAATAGTAATATCAATTCATACTCATGAGTATATATCTTTGACACTTTGATAAATGCATTGTTTCAAACATTTTGTTATTCGTTGTATGCGGGTTTCATATAAGAAGGGTGCTTCAGTTACTAGAGTTCTAGTCGTTCACGTGTCTGTGTTCCAATTCCTTGTTTTATTTATAAGAGGTACATACCTGTTTCATCTACAGGTAAAGCAGTGTTAGTATTTACTCAGTTTAGAAATACAGTAATGAACTTGTACTGCAATGCTTAGCATCACAAAATAAATAAAACAATATTCTATCTACAAAATGTGTGTTTTCCTTTGTACAAAATAACAAAATCAATTCATACTCATGCCTATGTATTTTTAACACATTCCTAAATGCATTGTTATATCAGTCTTTTCCTCTTTCGTTGCATGCGAGTTTTGCATATGAAGTGTTTAGGTAAATGGAGCTGATTTGTTTGAAGTGTTTGTTTTCAAATTCATTGCACTATTTAAGAAATACATTGCTGTTTGTTCTACTGGGAAACCAGTGTTAGTAGTCATTGAAATAGGGCTTAGTTTTGAGATACAGTAATGTACTTGTACTGCATCTCTTTAGCATCAAAAAGCATGACATTATGTTCTATCAACTAACTGTCTATTTCTTCTATACAAAATAGTAAAATCTATTCAAACTCATGAGTATATATTTTTAACACATTACTAAATGCATTGTTACATAACTCCTTTAGTTATTCTTTGTATGCTGTTTCATATAAGAAGGGTTCTAGAGTTTTTAGAGTTCCAGTGTTTCACGTGTCAGTGTTCTAATTCACTGCTTTATTTACAGGAGATACATACCTGTTTAATCTACAGGTAAAGCAGTGTTAGTAATCACTAAAATAAGACTCAGTTTAGAGATACAGTAATGTACTTGTACTGCATCTGCTTAGCATCCAAAAATGAATAAGAGAATGTTCTATGTACTAACTGTCTGTTTTCTTCTGTATAAAATAGTACAATCAATTCATACTCATGAGTATATATTTTTTACACATTGCTAAGTGTATTGTTTCATAACTTTTATTTATTCCTTGTATGCTGATTTCATATAAGAAGGGTGCTTCAGTTACTAGGGTTCTAGTCTTTCACGTGTCTGTATTTCAATTCCCTGTTTTATTTACAGGAGATACATACCTGTTTCATCTACAGGTAAAGCAGTCCTAATAGTCACTGAAATAGGTCTCAGATTAGAGATAGAGTAATGTATTTGTACTGCATCTTCATAGCATCACAAAATGAATAAAAGAATGTTCTATCTACAAACTGTGTGTTTTCCTCTTTACAAAATAGAAAAATCAATTCATACACATTCCTATATTTTTAACACCTTGCTAAATGCATTGTTATATCAGTCTTTTACTTATTCGTTGCATGCAGGTTTTGCATATGAAGTGTTTAAGTAATTGGAGATCATTTGATTCACGTGTCTGTTTTCAAATTCATTGCACTATTTAAGAAATACATAGCTGTTTGCTCTTCAGGGAAACCAGTGTTAGTAGTCATTGAAGTAGGACTTAGATTAGAGATAAAGTAATTAATTATACTGCATCTGCTTAGCATCAAAAAAATGAGAGAATGTTCTACCTTCTAACTGTTTTCTTCTGTACAGAATAGTAAAATCTATTCATACTCATGATTATATATGTCTAACACATTGCTAAATGCATTGTTACATAACTTTTTTAGTTATTCGTTGTATGCTGGTTTCATATAAGAAGGGTGCTAGAGTTATTAGAGTTCCAGTGTTTCACGTGTCAGTGTTCTAATTCACTGCTTTATTTACAGGAGATACATACCTGTTTCATCTACAGGTAAAGCAGTGTTAGTAGTCACACAGTTCAGAGAACAGTAATGTACTTGTACTGCATCTGCTTAGCATCACAAAATGAATAAAAGAATGTTCTATCTACAAACTGTTTGTTTTCCTCGGTACAAAATAGGAAAATCAATTCATTCTCATGCCTATGTATTATTAAAAAATTGTTAATGCCTTTTTATATCAGTCTTTTCTTTATTTGTTGCATGCGGGTTAGCATATGAAGTGTTTAAGTAATTGGCGCTCATTTGTTTTACGTGTCTGTTTTCAAATTCATTGCACTATTTAAGAAATACTTAGCTGTTTGCTCTACAGGGAAATCAGTGTTAGTAGTCTTTGAACTAGGACTTAGTTTTGAGATACACTAATGTACTTGTACTGTATATCCTTAGCATCAAAAAGAATTAGAGAATGTTCTATCTACTTACTGTCTGTTTTCTTCTGTACAAAATAGTAAAATCTATTCATACTCATGAGTATATATTTTTAACACATTGCTAAATGCATTGTTACATAACTCATTAGTTATTCTTTGTATGCGGGTTTCATATAAGAAGGGTGCTACAGTTACTAGAGTTCCAGTGTTTCTCGTGTCAGTGTTCTAATTCACTGCTTTATTTACAAGAGATACATACCTGTTTCATCTACAGGTAAAGCGGGGTTAGTAGTCACTAAAATAGGACTCAGTTTAGAAATAGTGTAATGTACTTGTACTGCATCTGCTTAGCATCCAAAAATGAATAAGAGAATTTTCTATTTACTAACTGTCTGTTTTCATCTGTACAGAATAGTACAATCAATTCATACTGATCAGTATATATTTTTTACACTTTGCTAAATGCATTGTTTCATAACATTTAGTTATTCGTTGTATGCGGCTTTCATATAAGAAGGTTGCTTCAGTTACTAGATTTCTAGTCTTTCACGTGTCTGTGTTCCAAGAACCTGTATTATTTACAGGAGATAAATACCTGTTTCATCTACAGGTAAAGCAGTCTTAGTAGACACTGAAATACGTCTCAGTTTAGAGATACAGTAATGTATTGTACTGCATCTGCTTAGCATCACAAAATGAAAAAAAGAATGTTCTATCTACAAAATGTGTGTTTTTTTGTGCAAAATCGTAAAATCAATTCATACTCATGACTATATATTTTAAACACATTGCTAAATGCATTTTTATATCAGTCTTTTCCTTATTTGTTGCATGCGGGATTTTCTGTGTTCAAATTCAATGCATTAATTAAAAGAGTTATATAGATGATTTATTTACAGGGAAAGCAGTGTTATTAGTTATTGAAATAGGACTCAGTTTAGAGATACAGTAATGTTCTTGTACTGCATCTGCTTAGTATCTCAAAATGAATAAAAGAATGTTCTATCTACAAACTGTGTTTTTTCCTCTGTACAAAACAGGAAAATCAATTCATACTCATGCCTAATGTATTTTTAACTTGTTGCTAAATGCATTGTTATATCAGTCTTTACTTATTTGTTGCATGCGGGTTTTGCATATGAAGTATGTAAGTAATTGGATATCATTTGATTCACGTGTCTGTTTTCAAATTCATTGTACTATTTAAGAAATACATAGCTGTTTGCTCTACAGGTAAACCAGTGTTAGTAGTCATTGAAATAGGACTTAGATTAGAGATAAAGTAATTTATTTATACTGCATCTGCTTAGCATCAAAAAAATGAGAGAATATTCTATCGACTAACTGTTTTCTTCTGTACAGAATAGTAAAAACAATTCATACTCATGAGTATATATTTTTAACACATTGATAAATGCATTGTTACATAACTCTTTTAGTTTTTTGTTGTATGTGGGTTTCATATAAGAAGGGTGCTAGAGTTACTAGAGTTATAGTGTTTCACGTGTCTGTGTTCAAATTCACTGCTTATTTTCAGGAGATACATATCTGTTGCATCTACAGGTAAAGCAGTGTTAGTAGTCACACAGTTTAGAGATACAGTAATGTGCTTGTACTGCATCTGCTTAGCATCACAAAATGAATTAAAAAATGTTGTATCTACAAACTGTTTTTTTTCCTCTGTATAAAATAGAAAAATCAATTCATTCTCATGCCTTTGTATTTTTAACACATTGTTAATGCCTTAATATATCAGTCTTTTCTTTATTTGTTGCATGCAGGTTTGCATATGAAGTGTTTATGTAATTGGCGCTCATTTGTTTCACGTGTCTGTTTTCAAATTCATTGCACTATTTAAGAAACACTTAGCTGTTTGCTCTACAGGGAAAGAGTGTTAGTAGTCTTTGAAATAGGACTTAGTTTTGAGATACAGTAATGTACTTGTACTGCATCTCCTTAGCATCAAAAAGGATTAGAGAATATTCTATCTACTTAGAGTCAGTTTTCTTCTCTACAATATAGCAAAATCTATTCATAATCATGACTATATATTTTTAACACATTGCTAAATGCATTGTTATATGAGTATTTTCCTTATATGTTGCATGCGAGATTTTCTGTGTTCAAATTCTATGCATTAATTAAAAGATTTACATAGCTGTTTTATTTACAGGGAAAGCAGTGTTTTTAGTTACTAAAATGGGACTCAGTTTAGAGATACAGTAATGTACTTGTACTGCATCTGCTTAGCATCACAAAATGAAAAAAAGAATGTTCAATCTACAAAATGTGTGTTTTTTTATCTGTACAAAATAACAAAATTAATTCATACGCATGGCTATGTATTTTTAACACATTGCTTTTGCCTTGTAATATCAGTCTTTTCTTTATTCGTTGCATGCGGGTTTGCATATGAAGTGTTAAAGTAATTGGAGCTCATAGGTTTCACGTGTCTGTTTTTAAATTCATTGCACTATTTAAGAAATACATTGCTGTTTGCTCTACAGAGAAACCAGTGTTAGTAGTCATTGAAATAGGACTAAGTTTTGAGATAGAGTAATGTACTTGTAATGCATCTGCTTAGCATCAAAAAGAATGAGAGAATGTTCTATCAAATAACTGTTTGTTTTCTTCTATACAAAATAGTAAAATCTATTCATACTCATGAGTATATATTTTTAACACATTGCTAAATGCATTGTTACATAACTCCTATAGTTATTCTTTGTATGCGGGTTTCATATAAGAAGGGTTCTAGAGTTACTAGAGTTTCAGAGTTTCATGTGTCAGTGTTCTAATTCACTGCTTTATTTACAGGAGATACATATCTGTTTCATCTACAGGTAAAGCAGTGTTAGTAGTTATTGAAAGAGGACTCAGTTTAGAGATACAGTAATGCACTTGTACAGCATCTGCTTAGCATCAGAAAATGAATAAGAGAGTGTTCTATCTACAAAATGTGTGTTTTCCTCTGTAAAAAATGACAAAATTAATTCATACTCATGCCTAAATATTTTTAACACATTGCTAAATGCATTGTTATATCAGTCTTTTCCTCTATCGTTGCTTGCGGGTTTTGTATATGAAGTGTTTAAGTAATTGGAGCTCATTTGTTTCACGTGTTTGTTTTCAAATTCATTGCCCTACTTAAGATATACATAGCTGTTTGCTCTACAGAGAAACCAGTGTTAGTAGTCATTGAAGTAGAACTTAGTTTGGAGATACAGTAATGTACTTGTAATGCATCTGCTTAGCATCAAAAAAATGAGAGAATGTTCTATCTACTAACTGTTTTCTTCTGTACAAAATAGTAAAATCTATTCATACTCATGAGTATATATTTTTAACACATTGCTAAAAGAATTGTTACATAACTTTTTTAGTATTCTTTGTATGCTGGTTTCATATAAGAAGGGTGCTAGATTTACTTGAGTTCTAGTGTTACACGTGTCTGTGTTCAAATTCACTGCTGTATTTACAGGAGATAAATACCTGTTTCATCTACAGGTAAAGCAGTGTTAGTAGTCACTGAAATAGGACTCAGTTTAGAGATACAGTAATGTTCTTGTACTGCATCCGCTTAGCATCACAAAATGAATAAAATAATGTTCTATCTACACACTGTGTGTTTTTCTCTGTACAAAATAGGAAAATCAATTCATACTCATGCCTAATGTATTTTTAACTTGTTGCTAAATGCATTATTATATCAGTCTTTTACTTATTCGTTGCATGCGGGTTTTGCATATGAAGTGTGTAAGTAATTGGAGCTCATTTGATTCACGAGTCTGTTTCAGTGTTTCAGTCTGTTCCAGTGTTTCACGTGTCAGTGTTCTAATTCACTGCTTTACATACAGGAGATATATACCTGTTTCATCTACAGGTAAAGCAGTGATAATAGTCACTAAAACAGGACTCACTTTAGAGATACATTAATGTACTTGTACTGCATCTGCTAAGCATCCAAAAATGAATAAGAGAATGTTCTATCTACTAACTGTCGTTTTTCTTCTGTACAGAATAGTAAAATCAATTCATACTCATGAGTATATATTTTTAACACATTGATAAATGCATTGTTACATAACTCTTTTAGTTATTTGTTGTATCCGGGTTTCATATAAGAATGGTGCTAGAGTTACAAGAGTTATAATGTTTCACGTGTCTGTGTTCAAATCCACTGCTTTATTTACAGGAGATACATTTCTGTTTCATCTACAGGTAAAGCAGTGTTAGTAGTCACACAGTGTAGAGATACAGTAATGTACTTGTACTGCATCTGCTTAGCATCACAAAATGAATAAAAGAATGTTATATCTACAAACTGTTTTTTTTCCTCGGTACAAAATAGGAAAATCAATTCATTCTCATGCCTATGTATTTTTAAAGAATTGTTAATGCCTTGTTATACCAGTCTTTTCTTTATTCGTTGCATGCGGGTTAGCATATGAAGTGTTTAAGTAATTGGAGCTCATTTGTTTCACATGTCTGTTTTCAAATTCATTGCACTATTTAAGAAATACTTAGCTGTTTGTGCTACAGGGAAAGCAGTGTTAGTAGTCTTTGAAATAGGACTCAGTTTTGAGATACACTAATATACTTGTACTGCATCTCCTTAGCATCAAAAAGAATGAGAGAATATTCTATCTACTTACTGTCTGTTTTCTTCTGTACAAAATAGTAAAATCAATTCATATTCATGAGTATATATTTTTAACACATTGCTAAATGCATTGTTACATAACTCTTTAGTTATTCGTTGTATGCGGGTTTCATATAAGAAGGGTGCTAGAGATACTAGAGTTCCAGTGTTTCACTTGTCAGTGTTCTAATTCACTGCTGTATTTACAAGAGATACATACCTGTTTCATCTACAGGTAAAGCAGTGTTCGTAGTCACTGAAATAGAACTCAGTTTAGAGATAGAGTAATGTACTTGTACTGCATCTGCTTAGCATCCAAAAATGAATAAGAGAATGTTCTATCTACTGTCTGTTTTCTTCTGTACAGAATAGTAAAATCAATTCATACTCATGAGTATATATTTTTTACACATTGCTAAATGCATTGTTACATAACTTTTTTAGTTATTCATTGTATGTGGGTTTCATATAAGAAGGGTGCTGGAGTTACTAGAGTTCTAGTCTTTCACGTGTCTGTGTTCCAAATCCCTGTTTTATTTACAGGAGATAAATACCTGTTTCATCTACAGGTAAAGCAGTCTTAGTAGTCACTGAAATAGGTCTCAGTTTAGAGATACAGTAATGTATTGTACTGCATCTGCTTAGCATCACAAAATGAAAAAAAGAATGTTCTATCTACAAAATGTGTGTTTTCCTTTGTGCAAAATAGTAAAATCAATTCATACTCATGACTATATATTTTAAACACATTGCTAAATGCATTGTTATATCACTCTTTATTATTTGTTACATGCGGGAGTTCCTGTGTTCAAATTCAATGCATTAATTAAAAGAGTTACAGAGATGTTTTATTTACAGGGAAAGCAGTGTTAGTAGTTATTGAAATAGGACTCAGCCTTGTGATACAGTAATGTACTTGTACTGCATCCATTAAACATCACAACATGAATAAAAGAATGTTTTAACTCCACACTGTGTGTTTTCCTCTGTACAAAATAGAAAAACCAATTCATCCTCATGCCTAATGTATTTTTAACTTGTTGCTAAATACATGATTATATCAGACTTTTACTTATTCGTTGTATGCGGGTTTTGCATATGAAGTATGTAAGTAATTGGAGATCATTTGATTCACGTGTCTGTTTTCAAATTCATTACACTAATTAAGAATTACATAGCTGTTTGCTCTACAGGTATACCAGTGTTAGTATTCATTGAAGTAGGACTTAGATTAGAGATAAAGTAATTTATTTATACTGCATCTGCTTAGCATCAAAAAAATGAGAGAATGTTCTATCTACTAACTGTTTTCTTCTGTACAAAATAGTAAAATCTATTCATACTCATGAGTATATATTTTTAACACATTGCTAAATGCAGTGTTACATAACTTTTTTAGTATTCTTTGTATGCTGTTTTAATATAAGCAGGGTGCTAGATTTACTTGAGTTCTAGTGTTACACGTGTCTGTGTTCAAATTCACTGCTTTATTTACAGGGGATCCATACCTGTTTCATCTACAGGTAAAGCAGTGTTAGTAGTCACTGAAATAGGACTCAGTTTAGAGATAGAGTAATGTACTTTTACTGCATCTGCTTAGCATCACAAAATGAATAAAAGAATGTTCTATCTACACACTGTGTGTTTTCCTCTGTACAAAATAGGAAAATCAATTCATACTCATGCCTAATGTATTTTTAACTTGTTGCTAAATGCATTGTTATATCAGTCTTTACTTATTCGTTGCATGCGGGTTTTGCATATGAAGTATGTATGTATTTGGAGATCATTTGATTCACGTGTCTGTTTTCAAATTCATTGTACTATTTAAGAAATACATAGCTGTTTGCTCTACAGGTAAACCAGTGTTAGTAGTCATTGAAATAGGACTTAGATTAGAGATAAAGTAATTTATTTATACTGCATCTGCTTAGCATCAAAAAAATGAGAGAATATTCTATCGACTAACTCTTTTCTTCTGTACAGAATAGTAAAAACAATTCATACTCATGAGTATATATTTTTAACACATTGATAAATGCATTGTTATATAACTCTTTTAGTTTTTTGTCGTATGTGGGTTTCATATAAGAAGGGTGCTAGAGTTACGAGAGTTATAGTGTTTCACGTGTCTGTGTTCAAATTCACTGCTTATTTTCAGAAGATACATATCTGTTTCATCTACAGGTAAAGCAGTGTTAGTAGTCACACAGTTTAGAGATACAGTAATGTACTTGTACTGCATCTGCTTAGCATCACAAAATGAATAAAAGAATGTTGTATCTACAAACTGTTTGTTTTCCTCTGTACAAAATAGAAAAATCAATTCATTCTCATGCCTTTGTATTTTTAACACATTGTTAATGCCTTGATATATCAGTCTTTTCTTTATTTGTTGCATGCAGGTTTGCATGTGAAGTGTTTAAGTAATTGGCACTCATTTGTTTCACGTGTCTGTTTTCAAATTCATTGCACTATTTAAGAAATACTTAGCTGTTTGCTCTACAGGGAAAGAGTGTTAGTAGTCTTTGAAATAAGACTTAGTTTTGAGATACAGTAATGTACTTGTACTGCATCTCCTTAGCATCAAAAAGAATTAGAGAATGTTCTATCTACTTAGAGTCAGTTTTCTTCTGTACAATATAGCAAAATCTATTCATAATCATGACTATATATTTTTAACACATTGCTAAATGCATTGTTATATGAGTATTTTCCTTGTATGTTGCATGCGAGTTTTTCTGTGTTCAAATTCAATGCATTAATTAAAAGATTTACATAGCTGTTTTATTTACAAAAAAAGCAGTGTTTTTAGTTACTGAAATGGGACTCAGTTTAGAGATACATTAATGTACTTGTACTGCATCTGCTTAGCATCACAAAATGAAAAAAAGAATGTTCAATCTACAAAATGTGTGTTTTTTTATCAGTACAAAATAACAAAATTAATTCATACTCATGGCTATGTATTTTTAACACATTGCTAATGCCTTGTTATATCAGTCTTTCTTTATTCGTTGTATGCGGGTTTGCATATGAAGAGTTAAAGTAATTGGAGCTCATAGGTTTCACGTGTCTGTTTTTTAAATTCATTGCACTATTTAAGAAATACATTGCTGTTTGCTCTACAGAGAAACCAGTGTTAGTAGTCATTGAAATAGGACTAAGTTTTGAGATAGAGTAATGTACTTGTAATGCATCTGCTTAGCATCAAAAAGAATGATGAGTTACATAACTCCTATAGTTATTCTTTGTATGCGGGTTACATATAAGAAGGGTTCTAGAGTTACTAGAGTTTCAGAGTTTCATGTGTCAGTGTTCTAATTCACTGCATTATTTACAAGAGATACATACCTGTTTCATCTACAGGTATAGCAGGGTTAGTAGTTACTCAGTTTAGAGATAGAGTAATGTAGTTGTACAGCATCTGCTTAGCATCACAAAATGAATAAAAGTTTATTCTACCTACAAAATGTGTGTTTTCCTTTGTACAAAATGACAAAATCAATTCATAGTCATGCCTAAATATTTTTAACACATTGCTAAATGCATTGTTATATCAGTCTTTTCCTCTATCGTTGCTTGCGGGTTTTGCATATGAAGTGTTTAAGTAATTGGAGCTCATTTGTTTCACGTGTTTGTTTTTAAATTCATTGCCCTACTTAAGATATACATAGCTGTTTGCTCTACAGGGAAACCAGTGTTAGTAGTCATTGAAGTAGGGCTTAGTTTGGAGATACAGTAATGTACTTGTAATGCATCTGCTTAGCATAAAAAAGAATGAGAAAATGTTCTATCAACTAACTGTCTGTTTTCTTCTATACACAATAGTAAAATCTACTCATACTCATGAGTATATATTTTTAACACATTGCTAAATGCATTGTTACATAACTACTTTAGTTATTCTTTTTATGCGGGTTTCATATAAGAAGGGTTCTAGAGTTACTAGAGTTCCAGTGTTTCACGTGTCAGTGTTCTAATACACTGATTTATTTACAAGAGATACATACTTGTTTCATCTACAGGTAAAGCAGTGTAAGTAGTTACTCTTTTTATGGATACAGTAATGTACTTGTACAGCATCACAAAATGAATAAAAGAATGTTCTATCTACAAAATGTGCATTTTCCTCTGTACAGAATAGTACAATCAATTCATACTCATGAGTATATATATTTTTAGAACATTGCTAAATGCATTGTTATATCAGTCTTTCTCTTATTTGTTGCATGCGGGTTTTTCTGTGTTCAAATTCAATGCATTTATTAAAAGTGTTACATAGCTGTTTGCTCTACAGGGAAAAAAGTGTTAGTAGTCATTGAAATAGGACTTAGATTTGAGATACAGTAATTTAGTTATACTGCATCTGCATAGCATCAAAAAAATGAGAGAATGTTCTATCTACTAACTGTTTTCTTCTGTCCAAATAGTAAAATCTATTTATACTCATAAGTATATATTTTTTAAAACATTGCTAAGTGCATTGTTACATAACTATTTTAGTTATTCTTTGTATGCTGGTTTCATATAAGAAGGGTGATAGAGTTACTAGAGTTCCAGTACTTCACGTGTTAGTGTTGTAATTCAATGCTATATTTACAGGAGATACATACCTGTTTCATCTACAGAAAAGCAGTGTTAGTATTCACTAAAATAGGACTCAGTTTAAAGATACAGTAATGTGCTTGTACTGCATCTGCAAAGAATCCAAAAATGAATAAGAGAATGTTCTATCTACTAACAGTCTGTTTTCTTCTGTACAAAATTGTAAAAGCAATTCATACTCATAAGTATATATTTTTAACACATTGATAAATGCATTGTTACATAACTCCTTTATTTATTCTTTGTATGCGTGTTTCATATAAGGGTTCTAGAGTTACTAGAGTTCCAGTGTTTCACGTGTCAGTGTTCTAATTCACTGCTTTATTTACAAGAGGTACATGCCTGTTTCATCTACAGGGAAAGCAGTGTTAGTTATCACTAAAATAGGACTCAGTTTAGAGATAGAGTAATGAACTTGTACTGCATCTCCTTAGAATACAAAAATGAATAAGAGAATGTTCTATCTACTAACTGTCTGTTTTCTTCTGTACAGAATATTAAAATCAATTCATACTCATGTGTATATATTATTTACACTTTGCTAAATGCATTGTTTCATAACTTTTGGTTATTCGTTGTATGCGGGTTTCATATCAGAAGGGTGCTTCAGTTACTAGAGTTCTAGTGTTTCACATGTCTGTGTTCCAATTCCCTGTTTTATTTACAGGAGATACATTCCTGTTTCATCTTCAAGTAAAGCAGTCCTAGTAGTCACTGAAATAGGTCTCAGTTTAGAGATACAGTAATGTATTGCACTGCATCTGCTCAGCATCACAAAATGAAAAAAAGAATGTTATATCTACAAAATGTGTGTTTTCCTTTGTACAAAATAGTAAAATCAATTCATACTCATGACTATATATTTTAAAAAATTGCTAAGTGCATTGTTATATCAGCCTTTTCTTTATTTGTTGCATGCGAAATTTTCTGTGTTCAAATTCAATGCATTAATTAAAAGAGTTACATAGATGTTTTATTTACAGGGAAAGCAGTGTTAGTAGTTATTGGAATAGGACTCAGTTTTGAGATAGAGTAATGTACTTTTACTGCGTCTGCTTAGATTCCAAAAATGAATAAGAGAATGTTCTATTTACGAACAGTCAGTTTTCTTCTGTAAAAAATAGTAAAAGCAACTCACACTCATAACTCTATATTTTAAACTCATATCTAAATGAACATATTGGTAAATGCATTGTTACATAACTCTTAGTTTTTCGTTGTATGCGGGTTTCATATAAGAAGGGTGCTAGAGATACTAGAGTTCTAGTGTTTCACTTGTCTGTGTTTAAATTCACTGCATTATCTACAGGAGATACATTCCAGTTTCATCTACAGGTAAAGCAGTGTTAGAAGTCACTAAAACAGGACTCAGTTTAGAGATACATTAATGTACTTGAACTGCATCTGCTAAGCATTCAAAAATGAATAAGAGAATGCTCTATTTACTAACTGTCTGCTTTCTTCTGTACAGAATAGTAAAATCAATTCATACTCATGAGTATATATTTTTAACACATTGATAAATGCATTGTTACATAACTCTTTTAGTTATTTGTTGTATGTGGGTTTCATATAAGAAGGGTGCTAGAGTTACTAGAACTCTGGTGTTTCACGTGTCTGTGTTCATGATAACTGCTTTATTTACAGGAGATACATACCTGTTTCATCTACAGGTAAAGCAGTGTTAGTAGTCACACAGTTTAGAGATACAGTAATGTACTTGTACTGCATCTGCTTAGCATCACAAAATGAATAAAAGAATGTTCTATCTACAAACTGTTTGTTTTCCTCTGTACAAAATAGGAAAATCAATACATAGTCATGCCTATGTATTTTTATCACATTGTTAATGCCTTGTTTTATCAGTCTTTTTTTGTTCATTGCATGCGGGTTTGAATATGAAGTGCTTAAGTAATTGGAGCTCATTTGTTTCACGTGTCTGTTTTCAAATTCATTGCACTATTTAAGAAATACTTAGCTGTTTGCTCTACAGAGAAACCAGCGTTAGTAGTCTTTGAAATAGGACTTAGTTTTGAGATACAGTAATGTACTTGTACTGCATCTCCTTAGCATCAAAAAGAATTAGAGAATGTTCTATCTACTTACTGTCTGTTTTCTTTTGTACAAAATAGTGAAATCTATTCATACTTATGGGTATATATTTTTAATACATTGGTAAATGCATTGTTACATAATTTCTTTAGTTATTCTTTGTATGTGGGTTTCATATAAGAAGGGTGCCAGAGTTACTAGAGTTCCAGTGTTTCACGTGTCAGTGTTCAAATTCACTGCATTATTTACAAGAGATACATACCTGTTTCATCTACAGGAAAAGAAGTGTTAGTAGTCACTAAAATAGGACTCAGTTTAGAGATACAGTAATGTACTTGTACTGCGTCTGCTTAGCATCCAAAAATGAATAAGAGAATGTTCTATCTACTAACTGTCTCTTTTCTTCTGTACATAATAGTAATATCAATTCATACTCATGAGTATATATCTTTGACACTTTGATAAATGCATTGTTTCAAACATTTTGTTATTCGTTGTATGCGGGTTTCATATAAGAAGGGTGCTTCAGTTACTAGAGTTCTAGTCGTTCATGTGTCTGTGTTCCAATTCCTTGTTTTATTTATAAGAGGTACATACCTGTTTCATCTACAGGTAAAGCAGTGTTAGTATTTACTCAGTTTAGAAATACAGTAATGAACTTGTACTGCAATGCTTAGCATCACAAAATAAATAAAACAATATTCTATCTACAAAGTATGTGTTTTCCTGTGTAAAAAGTAGTAAATTCAATTCATACTCATGCCTATGTATTTTTAACACATTGCAAAATGCATTGTTTTATCAGTCTTTTCCTTATTCTTTGCATGCTTGTTTTGTATAAGAAGTGTTTAGGTAAATGGAGCTGATTTGTTTGAAGTGTTTGTTTTCAAATTCATTGCACTATTTAAGAAATACATTGCTGTTTGTTCTACTGGGAAACCAGTGTTAGTAGTCATTGAAATAGGGCTTAGTTTTGAGATACAGTAATGTACTTGTACTGCATCTCTTTAGCATCAAAAAGCATGACATTATGTTCTATCAACTAACTGTCTATTTCTTCTATACAAAATAGTAAAATCTATTCAAACTCATGAGTATATATTTTTAACACATTACTAAATGCATTGTTACATAACTCCTTTAGTTATTCTTTGTATGCTGTTTCATATAAGAAGGGTTCTAGAGTTTTTAGAGTTCCAGTGTTTCACGTGTCTGTGTTTAAATTCACTGCTTTATTTACAGGAGACACGTACTGCTTAATCTACAGGTAAAGCAGGGTTAGTAGTCACTGAAATAGGACTCAGTTAAGAGATACAGTAATGTACTTGTACTGCATCTGCTTAGCATCCAAAAATGAATAAGAGAATGTTCTATGTACTAACTGTCTGTTTTCTTCTGTACAGAATATTAAAATCAATTCATACTCATGAGTATATATTTTTAACACATTGCTAAATGCATTGTTACATAACTTTTATTTATTCCTTGTATGCTGATTTCATATAAGAAGGGTGCTTCAGTTACTAGGGTTCTAGTCTTTCACGTGTCTGTATTTCAATTCCCTGTTTTATTTACAGGAGATACATACCTGTTTCATCTACAGGTAAAGCAGTCCTAATAGTCACTGAAATAGGTCTCAGATTAGAGATAGAGTAATGTATTTGTACTGCATCTGCTTAGCATTACGAAATGAATAAAAGAATGATCTATCTAATAACTGTGTGTTTTCCTCTATACAAAATAGGAAAATCAATTCATACACATTCCTATATTTTTAACACCTTGCTAAATACATTGTTATATCAGTCTTTTACTTATTCGTTGCATGCAGGTTTTGCATATGAAGTGTGTAAGTAATTGGAGCTCATTTGATTCACGTGTCTGTTTTCAAATTCATTGCACTATTTAAGAAATACATAGCTGTTTGCTCTTCAGGGAAACCAGTGTTAGTAGTCATTGAAGTAGGACTTAGATTAGAGATAAAGTAATTAATTATACTGCATCTGCTTAGCATCAAAAAAATGAGAGAATGTTCTACCTTCTAACTGTTTTCTTCTGTACAGAATAGTAAAATCTATTCATACTCATGATTATATATGTCTAACACATTGCTAATTGCATTGTTACATAACTTTTAGTATTCTTTGTATGCTGGTTTCATATAAGAAGGGTGCTAGAGTTACTAGAGTTCCAGTGTTTCATGTGTCAGTGTTCTAATTCACTGCTTTATTTACAGGAGATACATACCTGTTTCATCTACAGGTAAAGCAGTGTTAGTAGTCACACAGTTTAGAGAACAGTAATGTACTTGTACTGCATCTGCTTAGCATCACAAAATGAATAAAAGAATGTTCTATCTACAAATTGTTTGTTTTCCTCGGTACAAAATAGGAAAATCAATTCATTCTCATGCCTATGTATTATTAAAAAATTGTTAATGCCTTTTTATATCAGTCTTTTCTTTATTTGTTGCATGCGGGTTAGCATATGAAGTGTTTAAGTAATTGGCGCTCATTTGTTTTACGTGTCTGTTTTCAAATTCATTGCACTATTTAAGAAATACTTAGCTGTTTGCTCTACAGGGAAATCAGTGTTAGTAGTCTTTGAACTAGGACTTAGTTTTGAGATACACTAATGTACTTGTACTGTATATCCTTAGCATCAAAAAGAATTAGAGAATGTTCTATCTACTTACTGTCTGTTTTCTTCTGTACAAAATAGTAAAATCTATTCATACTCATGAGTATATATTTTTAACACATTGCTAAATGCATTGTTACATAACTTTTAGTTATTCGTTGTATGCGGGTTTCATATAAGAAGGGTGCTACAGTTACTAGAGTTCCAGTGTTTCTCGTGTCAGTGTTCTAATTCACTGCTTTATTTACAGGAGATACATACCTGTTTCATCTACAGGTAAAGCGGGGTTAGTAGTCACTAAAATAGGACTCAGTTTAGAAATAGTGTAATGTACTTGTACTGCATCTGCTTAGCATCCAAAAATGAATAAGAGAATTTTCTATTTACTAACTGTCTGTTTTCATCTGTACAGAATAGTACAATCAATTCATACTGATCAGTATATATTTTTTACACTTTGCTAAATGCATTGTTTCATAACATTTAGTTATTCGTTGTATGCAGCTTTCATATAAGAAGGTTGCTTCAGTTACTAGATTTCTAGTCTTTCACGTGTCTGTGTTCCAAGAACCTGTATTATTTACAGGAGATACATACCTGTTTCATCTACAGGTAAAGCAGTCTTAGTAGACACTGAAATACGTCTCAGTTTAGAGATACAGTAATGTATTGTACTGCATCTGCTTAGCATCACAAAATGAAAAAAAGAATGTTCTATCTACAAAATGTGTGTTTTTTTGTGCAAAATCGTAAAATCAATTCATACTCATGACTATATATTTTAAACACATTGCTAAATGCATTTTTATATCAGTCTTTTCCTTATTTGTTGCATGCGGGATTTTCTGTGTTCAAATTCAATGCATTAATTAAAAGAGTTATATAGATGATTTATTTACAAGTAAAGAAGTATTATTAGTTATTGAAATAGGACTTAGTTTTGAGATGCTGTAATGTACTTGTGCTGCATCTGCTAAGTATCACAAAATGAATAAAAGAATGATCTATCTATTGTGTGTTTCCCTCTGTACAAAACGGAAAACGAATTCATACTCATGCCTAATGTATTTTTAACTTGTTGCTAAATGCATTGTTATATCAGTCTTTACTTATTTGTTGCATGCGGGTTTTGCATATGAAGTATGTAAGTAATTGGATATCATTTGATTCACGTGTCTGTTTTCAAATTCATTGTACTATTTAAGAAATACATAGCTGTTTGCTCTACAGGTAAACCAGTGTTAGTAGTCATTGAAATAGGACTCAATTTTGAGATAGAGTAATGTACTTGTAATGCATCTGCTTAGCATCAAAAAGAATGAGAGAATGTTCTATCAAATAACTGTTTGTTTTCTTCTATACAAAATAGTAAAATCTATTCATACTCATGAGTATATATTTTTAACACATTGCTAAATGCATTGTTACATAACTCCTATAGTTATTCTTTGTATGCGGGTTTCATATAAGAAGGGTTCTAGAGTTACTAGAGTTTCAGAGTTTCATGTGTCAGTGTTCTAATTCACTGCATTATTTACAAGAGATACATATCTGTTTCATCTACAGGTAAAGCAGTGTTAGTAGTTACTCAGTTTAGAGATAGAGTAATGTAGTTGTACAGCATCTGCTTGGCATCACAAAATGAATAAAAGTTTATTCTATCTACAAAATGTGTGTTTTCCTCTGTAAAAAATGACAAAATTAATTCATACTCATGCCTAAATATTTTTAACACATTGCTAAATGCATTGTTATATCAGTCTTTTCCTCTATCGTTGCTTGCGGGTTTTGCATATGAAGTGTTTAAGTAATTGGAGCTCATTTGTTTCACGTGTTTGTTTTCAAATTCATTGCCCTACTTAAGATATACATAGCTGTTTGCTCTACAGAGAAACCAGTGTTAGTAGTCATTGAAGTAGAACTTAGTTTGGAGATACAGTAATGTACTTGTAATGCATCTGCTTAGCATCAAAAAAATGAGAGAATGTTCTATCTACTAACTGTTTTCTTCTGTACAAAATAGTAAAATCTATTCATACTCATGAGTATATATTTTTAACACATTGCTAAATGCATTGTTACATAACTCTATTAGTTATTTGTTGTATGCTGGTTTCATATAAGAAGGGTGCTAGAGTTACTAGAGTTCTAGTGTTTCACGTGTCTGTGTTCAAATTCACTGCTGTATTTACAGGAGATAAATACCTGTTTCATCTACAGGTAAAGCAGTGTTAGTAGTCACTGAAATAAGACACAGTTTAGAGATACAGTAATGTACTTGTACTGCATCTGCTTAGCATCACAAAATGAATAAAAGCATGATCTATCTACAAACTGTGTGTTTTTCTCTGTACAAAATAGTAAAATCAATTCATACTCATGCCTAATGTATTTTTAACTTGTTGCTAAATGCATTATTATATAATTCTTTTACTTATTCGTTGCATGCGGGTTTTGCATATGAAGTGTGTAAGTAATTGGAGCTCATTTGATTCACGAGTCTGTTTCAGTGTTTCAGTCTGTTCCAGTGTTTCACGTGTCAGTGTTCTAATTCACTGCTTTACTTACAGGAGATATATACCTGTTTCATCTACAGGTAAAGCAGTGATAATAGTCACTAAAACAGGACTCACTTTAGAGATACATTAATGTACTTGTACTGCATCTGCTAAGCATCCAAAAATGAATAAGAGAATGTTCTATCTACTAACTATCTCCTTTCTTCTGTACAGAATAGTAAAAACAATTCATACTCATGAGTATATATTTTTAACACATTGATAAATGCATTGTTACATAACTCCTTTAGTTATTTGTTGTATCCGGGTTTCATATAAGAATGGTGCTAGAGTTACAAGAGTTATAATGTTTCACGTGTCTGTGTTCAAATCCACTGCTTTATTTACAGGAGATACATTTCTGTTTCATCTACAGGTAAAGCAGTGTTAGTAGTCACACAGTGTAGAGATACAGTAATGTACTTGTACTGCATCTGCTTAGCATCACAAAATGAATAAAAGAATGTTATATCTACAAACTGTTTTTTTTCCTCGGTACAAAATAGGAAAATCAATTCATTCTCATGCCTATGTATTTTTAAAGAATTGTTAATTCCTTGTTATACCAGTCTTTTCCTAATTCGTTGCATGCGGGTTAGCATATGAAGTGTTTAAGTAATTGGAGCTCATTTGTTTCACATGTCTGTTTTCAAATTCATTGCACTATTTAAGAAATACTTAGCTGTTTGTGCTACAGGGAAAGCAGTGTTAGTAGTCTTTGAAATAGGACTTAGTTTTGAGATACACTAATATACTTGTACTGTATCTCCTTAGCATCAAAAAGAATTAGAGAATATTCTATCTACTTACTGTCTGTTTTCTTCTGTACAAAATAGTAAAATTTCTTCATATTCATGAGTATATATTTTTAACACATTGCTAAATGCATTGTTACATAACTCATTAGTTATTCTTTGTATGCGGGTTTCATATAAGAAGGGTGCTAGAGATACTAGAGTTCCAGTGTTTCATGTGTCAGTGTTCTAATTCACTGCTTTATTTACAAGAGATACATACCTGTTTCATCTACAGGTAAAGCAGTGTTAGTAGTCACTGAAATAGGACTCAGTTTAGAGATACAATAATGTACTTGTACTGCATAAGCTTAGCATCCAAAAATGAATAAGAGAATGTTCTATCTACTGTCTGTTTTCTTCTGTACAGAATAGTAAAATCAATTTATACTCATGAGTATATATTTTTTACACATTGCGAAATGCATTGTTACATAACTCCTTTAGTTATTCATTGTATGTGGGTTTCATATAAGAAGGGTGCTAGAGTTACTAGAGTTCTAGTCTTTCACGTGTCTGTGTTCCAAATCCCTGTTTTATTTACAGGAGATAAATACCTGTTTCATCTACAGGTAAAGCAGTCTTAGTAGTCACTGAAATAGGTCTCAGTTTAGAGATACAGTAATGTATTGTACTGCATCTGCTTAGCATCACAAAATGAAAAAAAGAATGTTCTATCTACAAAATGTGTGTTTTCCTTTGTGCAAAATAGTAAAATCAATTCATACTCATGACTATATATTTTAAACACATTGCTAAATGCATTGTTATATCACTCTTTACTTATTTGTTACATGCGGGAGTTCCTGTGTTCAAATTCAATGCATTAATTAAAAGAGTTACAGAGATGTTTTATTTACAGGGAAAGCAGTGTTAGTAGTTATTGAAATAGGACTCAGTTTAGAGATACTGTAGTGTACTTGTACTGCATCCATTAAACATCACAAAATGAATAAAAGAATGTTTTAACTCCACACTGTGTGTTTTCCTCTGTACAAAATAGAAAAACGAATTCATACTCATGACTAATGTATTTTTAACTTGTTGCTAAATACATGATTATATCAGACTTTTACTTATTCGTTGTATGCGGGTTTTGCATATGAAGTATGTAAGTAATTGGAGATCATTTGATTCACGTGTCTGTTTTCAAATTCATTACACTAATTAAGAATTACATAGCTGTTTGCTCTACAGGTATACCAGTGTTAGTATTCATTGAAGTAGGACTTAGATTAGAGATAAAGTAATTTATTTATACTGCATCTGCTTAGCATCAAAAAAATGAGAGAATGTTCTATCTACTAACTGTTTTCTTCTGTACAAAATAGTAAAATCTATTCATACTCATGAGTATATATTTTTAACACATTGCTAAATGCAGTGTTACATAACTTTTTTAGTATTCTTTGTATGCTGGTTTAATATAAGCAGGGTGCTAGATTTACTTGAGTTCTAGTGTTACACGTGTCTGTGTTCAAATTCACTGCTGTATTTACAGGAGATACATAGCTGTTTCATCTACAGGTAAAGCAGTGTTAGTAGTCACTGAAATAGGACTCAGTTTAGAGATAGAGTAATGTACTTCTACTGCATCTGCTTAGCATCACAAAATGAATAAAAGAATGTTCTATCTACAAACTGTGTGTTTTCCTCTGTACAAAATAGGAAAATCAATTCATACTCATGCCTAATGTATTTTTAACTTGTTGCTAAATGCATTGTTATATCAGTCTTTACTTATTCGTTGCATGCGGGTTTTGCATATGAAGTATGTATGTATTTGGAGATCATTTGATTCACGTGTCTGTTTTCAAATTCATTGTACTATTTAAGAAATACATTGCTGTTTGCTCTACAGAGAAACCAGTGTTAGTAGTCATTGAAATAGGACTAAGTTTGAGATAGAGTAATGTACTTGTAATGCATCTGCTTAGCATCAAAAAGAATGAGAGAATGTTCTATCAAATAACTGTTTGTTTTCTTCTATACAAAATAGTAAAATCTATTCATACTCATGAGTATATATTTTTAACACATTGCTAAATGCATTGTTACATAACTCCTATAGTTATTCTTTGTATGCGGGTTTCATATAAGAAGGGTTCTAGAGTTACTAGAGTTTCAGAGTTTCATGTGTCAGTGTTCTAATTCACTGCATTATTTACAAGAGATACATATCTGTTTCATCTACAGGTAAAGCAGTGTTAGTAGTTACTCAGTTTAGAGATAGAGTAATGTAGTTGTACAGCATCTGCTTGGCATCACAAAATGAATAAAAGTTTATTCTATCTACAAAATGTGTGTTTTCCTCTGTAAAAAATGACAAAATTAATTCATACTCATGCCTAAATATTTTTAACACATTGCTAAATGCATTGTTATATCAGTCTTTTCCTCTATCGTTGCTTGCGGGTTTTGCATATGAAGTGTTTAAGTAATTGGAGCTCATTTGTTTCACGTGTTTGTTTTCAAATTCATTGCCCTACTTAAGATATACATAGCTGTTTGCTCTACAGAGAAACCAGTGTTAGTAGTCATTGAAGTAGAACTTAGTTTGGAGATACAGTAATGTACTTGTACTGCATCTGCTTAGCATCAAAAGAATGAGAGAATGTTCTATCTACTAACTGTTTTCTTCTGTACAAAATAGTAAAATCAATTCATACTCATGAGTATATATTTTTAACACATTGCTAAATGCATTGTTACATAACTTTTTTAGTTATTCATTGTATGCTGGTTTCATATAAGAAGGGTGCTAGATTTACTAGAGTTCTAGTGTTTCACGTGTCTGTGTTCAAATTCACTGCTGTATTTACAGGAGATACGTACCTCTTTTATTTACAGGTAAAGCAGTGTTAGTAGTCACTGAAATAGGACTCAGTTTAGAGATACAGTAATGTTCTTGTACTGCATCCGCTTAGCATCACAAAATGAATAAAATAATGTTCTATCTACACACTGTGTGTTTTTCTCTGTACAAAATAGGAAAATCAATTCATACTCATGCCTAATGTATTTTTAACTTGTTGCTAAATGCATTATTATATCAGTCTTTTACTTATTCGTTGCATGCGGGTTTTGCATATGAAGTGTGTAAGTAATTGGAGCTCATTTGATTCACGAGTCTGTTTCAGTGTTTCAGTCTGTTCCAGTGTTTCACGTGTCAGTGTTCTAATTCACTGCTTTACTTACAGGAGATATATACCTGTTTCATCTACAGGTAAAGCAGTGATAATAGTCACTAAAACAGGACTCACTTTAGAGATACATTAATGTACTTGTACTTCATCTGCTTAGCATCCAAAAATGAATAAGAGAATGTTCTATCTACTAACTGTCTGTTTTCTTCTGTACAGAATAGTAAAATCAATTCATACTCATGAGTATATATTTTTAACACATTGCTAAATGCATTGTTACATAACTCCTTTAGTTATTTGTTGTATACGGGTTTCATATAAGAATGGTGCTAGAGTTACAAGAGTTATAATGTTTCACGTGTCTGTGTTCAAATCCACTGCTTTATTTACAGGAGATACATTTCTGTTTCATCTACAGGTAAAGCAGTGTTAGTAGTCACACAGTGTAGAGATACAGTAATGTACTTGTACTGCATCTGCTTAGCATCACAAAATGAATAAAAGAATGTTATATCTACAAACTGTTTTTTTTCCTCGGTACAAAATAGGAAAATCAATTCATTCTCATGCCTATGTATTTTTAAAGAATTGTTAATGCCTTGTTATACCAGTCTTTTCTTTATTCGTTGCATGCGGGTTAGCATATGAAGTGTTTAAGTAATTGGAGCTCATTTGTTTCACATGTCTGTTTTCAAATTCATTGCACTATTTAAGAAATACTTAGCTGTTTGTGCTACAGGGAAAGCAGTGTTAGTAGTCATTGAAATATGACTTAGTTTTGAGATACAGTAATATACTTGTACTGCATCTCCTTAGCATCAAAAAGAATTAGAGAATGTTCTATCTACTTACTGTCTGTTTTCTTCTGTACAGAATAGTAAAATCAATTCATACTCATGAGTATATATTTTTAACACATTGCTAAATGCATTGTTACATAACTCTTAGTTCTTCGATGTATGCGGGTTTCATATAAGAAGGGTGCTAGAGTTACTAGAGTTATAGTCTTTCACGTGTCCGTGTTCAAATTCACTGCTGTATTTACAAGAGATACATACCTGTTTCATCTACAGGTAAAGCAGTGTCAGTAGTCACTTAAATAGGACTCAGTTTAGAGATGCAGTAATGTACTTGTACTGCATCTATTTAGCATCCAAAAATGAATAAGAGAATGTTCTATCTACTGTCTGTTTTCTTCTGTACAGAATAGTAAAATCAATTCATACTCATGAGTATATATTTTTAACACTTTGCTAAATGCATTGTTACATAACTTTTAGTTATTCATTGTATGTGGGTTTCATATAAGAAGGGTGCTAGAGTTACTAGAGTTCTAGTGTTTCACGTGTCTGTGTTCCAAATCCCTGTTTTATTTACAGGAGATAAATACCTGTTTCATCTACAGGTAAAGAACTGTTAGTAGTCACTGAAATAGGTCTCAGTTTAGAGATACAGTAATCTACTTGAACTGCATCTGCTTAGCATCACAAAATGAAAAAAAGAATGTTCTATCTACAAATTGTGTGTTTTCCTCTGTATAAAATAGTAAAATCAATTCATACTCATGACTATATATTTTTAACACATTGCTAAATGCATTGTTATATCAGTCTTTACTTATTTGTTACATGCGGGGTTTCTGTGTTCAAATTCAATGCACTAATTAAAAGAGTTACATAGATGTTTTATTTACAGGTAAAGAAGTGTTATTAGTTATTGAAATAGGACTTTGTTTTGAGATACTGTAGTGTACTTGTACTGCATCCATTAAACATCACAAAATGAATAAAAGAATGTTTTAACTCCACACTGTGTGTTTTCCTCTGTACAAAATAGAAAAACGAATTCATACTCATGCCTAATGTATTTTTAACTTGTTGCTAAATACATGATTATATCAGACTTTTACTTATTCGTTGTATGCGGGTTTTGCATATGAAGTATGTAAGTAATTGGAGATCATTTGATTCACGTGTCTGTTTTCAAATTCATTACACTAATTAAGAATTACATAGCTGTTTGCTCTACAGGTATACCAGTGTTAGTATTCATTGAAGTAGGACTTAGATTAGAGATAAAGTAATATATTTGTACTGCATCTGCTTAGCATCAAAAAAATGAGAGAATGTTCTATCTACTACTGGAATGTTTTCTTCTGTACAGAATAGTAAAATCAATTAATACTCATGAGTATATATTTTTAACACATTGCTAAATGCATTGTTACATAACTTTTTTAGTATTCTTTGTATGCTGGTTTCATATAAGCAGGGTGCTAGAGTTACTAGAGTTCTAGTGATTCACGTGTCTGTGTTCAAATTCACTGCTGTATTTACAGGAGATACATAGCAGTTTCATCTACAGGTAAAGCAGTGTTAGTAGTCACTGAAATAGGACTCAGTTTAGAGATAGAGTAATGTACTTCTATTGCATCTGCTTAGCATCACAAAATGAATAAAAGAATGTTCTATCTACAAACTGTGTGTTTTCCTCTGTAAAAAGTAGTAAATTCAATTCATACTCATGCCTAATGTATTTTTAACTTGTTGCTAAATGCATTGTTATATCAGTCTTTACTTATTCGTTGCATGCGGGTTTTGCATATGAAGTATGTATGTATTTGGAGATCATTTGATTCACGTGTCTGTTTTCAAATTCATTGCACTATTTAAGAAATACATTGCTGTTTGCTCTACAGAGAAACCAGTGTTAGTAGTCATTGAAATAGGACTAAGTTTTGAGATAGAGTAATGTACTTGTAATGCATCTGCTTAGCATCAAAAAGAATGAGAGAATGTTCTATCAAATAACTGTTTGTTTTCTTCTATACAAAATAGTAAAATCTATTCATACTCATGAGTATATATTTTTAACACATTGCTAAATGCAGTGTTACATAACTTTTTTAGTATTCTTTGTATGCTGGTTTAATATAAGCAGGGTGCTAGATTTACTTGAGTTCTAGTGTTACACGTGTCTGTGTTCAAATTCACTGCTGTATTTACAGGAGATAAATACCGGTTTCATCTACAGGTAAAGCAGTGTTAGTAGTCACTGAAATAGGACTCAGTTTAGAGATAGAGTAATGTTCTTGTACTGCATCTGCTTAGCATCACAAAATGAAAAAAAGAATGTTCAATCTACAAAATGTGTGTTTTTTTATCTGTACAAAATAACAAAATTAATTCATACGCATGGCTATGTATTTTTAACACATTGCTTTTGCCTTGTAATATCAGTCTTTTCTTTATTCGTTGCATGCGGGTTTGCATATGAAGTGTTAAAGTAATTGGAGCTCATAGGTTTCACGTGTCTGTTTTTAAATTCATTGCACTATTTAAGAAATACATTGCTGTTTGCTCTACAGAGAAACCAGTGTTAGTAGTCATTGAAATAGGACTAAGTTTTGAGATAGAGTAATGTACTTGTAATGCATCTGCTTAGCATCAAAAAGAATGAGAGAATGTTCTATCAAATAACTGTTTGTTTTCTTCTATACAAAATAGTAAAATCTATTCATACTCATGAGTATATATTTTTAACACATTGCTAAATGCATTGTTACATAACTACTTTAGTTATTCATTGTATGCGGGTTTCATATAAGAAGGGTGCTAGAGTTACTAGAGTTTCAGTGTTTCACGTGTCAGTGTTCTAATTCACTGCATTATTTATAAGAGATACATATCTGTTTCATCTACAGGTAAAGCAGTGTTAGTAGTTACTCAGTTTAGAGATAGAGTAATGTAGTTGTACAGCATCTGCTTGGCATCACAAAATGAATAAAAGTTTATTCTATCTACAAAATGTGTGTTTTCCTCTGTAAAAAATGACAAAATTAATTCATACTCATGCCTAAATATTTTTAACACATTGCTAAATGCATTGTTATATCAGTCTTTTCCTCTATCGTTGCTTGCGGGTTTTGCATATGAAGTGTTTAAGTAATTGGAGCTCATTTGTTTCACGTGTTTGTTTTCAAATTCATTGCCCTACTTAAGATATACATAGCTGTTTGCTCTACAGAGAAACCAGTGTTAGTAGTCATTGAAGTAGAACTTAGTTTGGAGATACAGTAATGTACTTGTAATGCATCTGCTTAGCATCAAAAAAATGAGAGAATGTTCTATCTACTAACTGTTTTCTTCTGTACAAAATAGTAAAATCTATTCATACTCATGAGTATATATTTTTAACACATTGCTAAAAGAATTGTTACATAACTTTTTTAGTATTCTTTGTATGCGGGTTTCATATAAGAAGGGTGCTAGAGTTACTAGAGTTCTAGTGTTTCTCGTGTCTGTGTTCAAATTCACTGCTGTATTTACAGAGGTATATACCTGTTTCATCTACAGGTAAAGCAGTGTTAGTAGTCACTGAAATAGGACTCAGTTTAGAGATATACTAATGTTCTTGTACTGCATTTTCTTAGCATCACAAAATGAATAAAATAATGTTCTATCTACACACTGTGTGTTTTTCTCTGTACAAAATCGGAAAATCAATTCATACTCATGCCTAATGTATTTTTAACTTGTTGCTAAATGCATTATTATATCAGTCTTTTACTTATTCGTTGCATGCGGGTTTTGCATATGAAGTGTGTAAGTAATTGGAGCTCATTTGATTCACGAGTCTGTTTCAGTGTTTCAGTCTGTTCCAGTGTTTCACGTGTCAGTGTTCTAATTCACTGCTTTACTTACAGGAGATATATACCTGTTTCATCTACAGGTAAAGCAGTGATAATAGTCACTAAAACAGGACTCACTTTAGAGATACATTAATGTACTTGTACTGCATCTGCTAAGCATCCAAAAATGAATAAGAGAATGTTCTATCTACTAACTGTCTCTTTTCTTCTGTACAGAATAGTAAAATCAATTCATACTCATGAGTATATATTTTTAACACATTGATAAATGCATTGTTACATAACTCCTTTAGTTATTTGTTGTATGCGGGTTTCATATAAAAATCGTGCTAGAGTTACTACAGTTAAAGTGTTTCACGTGTCTGTGTTCAAATTCACTGCTTTATTTACAGGAGATACATTTCTGTTTCATCTACAGGTAAAGCAGTCTTAGTAGTCACACAGTGTAGAGATACAGTAATGTACTTGTACTGCATCTGCTTAGCATCACAAAATGAATAAAAGAATGTTATATCTACAAACTGTTTTTTTTCCTCGGTACAAAATAGGAAAATCAATTCATTCTCATGCCTATGTATTTTTAAAGAATTGTTAATGCCTTGTTATACCAGTCTTTTCTTTATTCGTTGCATGCGGGTTAGCATATGAAGTGTTTAAGTAATTGGAGCTCATTTGTTTCACATGTCTGTTTTCAAATTCATTGCACTATTTAAGAAATACTTAGCTGTTTGTGCTACAGGGAAAGCAGTGTTAGTAGTCTTTGAAATAGGACTTAGTTTTGAGATACACTAATATACTTGTACTGTATCTCCTTAGCATCAAAAAGAATTAGAGAATATTCTATCTACTTACTGTCTGTTTTCTTCTGTACAAAATAGTAAAATCTCTTCATATTCATGAGTATATATTTTTAACACATTGCTAAATGCATTGTTACATAACTCATTAGTTATTCTTTGTATGCGGGTTTCATATAAGAAGGGTGCTAGAGATACTAGAGTTCCAGTGTTTCATGTGTCAGTGTTCTAATTCACTGCTGTATTTACAAGAGATACATACCTGTTTCATCTACAGGTAAAGCAGTGTCAGTAGTCACTTAAATAGGACTCAGTTTAGAGATAGAGTAATGTACTTGTACTGCATCTGTTTGGCATCCAAAAATGAATAAGAGAATGTTCTATCTACTGTCTGTTTTCTTCTGTACAGAATAGTACAATCAATTCATACTCATGAGTATATATTTTTTACACTTTGCTAAATGCATTGTTTCATAACTTTTAGTTATTCATTGTATGTGGGTTTCATATAAGAAGGGTGCTGCAGTTACTAGAGTTCTAGTGTTTCACGAGTCTGTGTTCAAATTCACTTCTGTATTTACAGGACATACATTCCTGTTTCATCTACAGGTAAAGCAGTCTTAGTAGTCACTCAGTTTAGAGATACAGTAATGTAATTTTACTGCATCTGCTTAGCATCACAAAATGAATAAAAGAATGTTCTATCTACAAATTGTGTGTTTTCCTCTGTACAAAATAGTAAAATCAATTCATACTCATGAGTATGTATTTTTAACACATTGCTAAATGCATTGTTATATCACTCTTTACTTATTTGTTACATGCGGGAGTTCCTGTGTTCAAATTCACTGCTGTATTTACAGGAGTCACATAGCTGTTTTTTCTACAGGTAAAGCAGTGTTAGTTGTTGAAATAGGACTCAGTTTTGAGATACAGTAATATACTTGTACTGCATCCATTAAACATCACAAAATGAATAAAAGAATGTTTTAACTCCACACTGTGTGTTTTCCTCTGTACAAAATAGAAAAACGAATTCATACTCATGCCTAATGTATTTTTAACTTGTTGCTAAATACATGATTATATCAGACTTTTACTTATTCGTTGTATGCGGGTTTTGCATATGAAGTATGTAAGTAATTGGAGATCATTTGATTCACGTGTCTGTTTTCAAATTCATTACACTAATTAAGAATTACATAGCTGTTTGCTCTACAGGTATACCAGTGTTAGTATTCATTGAAGTAGGACTTAGATTAGAGATAAAGTAATTTATTTATACTGCATCTGCTTAGCATCAAAAAAATGAGAGAATGTTCTATCTACTAACTGTTTTCTTCTGTACAAAATAGTAAAATCTATTCATACTCATGAGTATATATTTTTAACACATTGCTAAATGCAGTGTTACATAACTTTTTTAGTATTCTTTGTATGCTGGTTTAATATAAGCAGGGTGCTAGATTTACTTGAGTTCTAGTGTTACACGTGTCTGTGTTCAAATTCACTGCTTTATATACAGGGGATCCATACCTGTTTCATCTACAGGTAAAGCAGTGTTAGTAGTCACTGAAATAGGACTCAGTTTAGAGATAGAGTAATGTACTTGTTCAGCATCTCCTTAGCATGACAAATTGAATAAAAGAATGTTCTATCTACAAAGTATGTGTTTTTCTGTGTAAAAAGTAGTAAATTCAATTCATACTCATGCCTATGTATTTTTAACACATTGCTAAATGCATTGTTATATCAGTCTTTCCTTATTCTTTGCATGCGGGTTTTGCATATGAAGTATGTATGTAATTGGAGATCATTTGATTCACGTGTCTGTTTTCGAATTCATTGCACTATTTAAGAAATACATTGCTGTTTGCTCTACAGAGAAACCAGTGTTAGTAGTCATTGAAATAGGACTAAGTTTTGAGATAGAGTAATGTACTTGTAATGCATCTGCTTAGCATCAAAAAGAATGAGAGAATGTTCTATCAAATAACTGTTTGTTTTCTTCTATACAAAATAGTAAAATCTATTCATACTCATGAGTATATATTTTTAACACATTGCTAAATGCATTGTTACATAACTCCTATAGTTATTCTTTGTATGCGGGTTTCATATAAGAAGGGTTCTAGAGTTACTAGAGTTTCAGAGTTTCATGTGTCAGTGTTCTAATTCACTGCATTATTTACAAGAGATACATATCTGTTTCATCTACAGGTAAAGCAGTGTTAGTAGTTACTCAGTTTAGAGATAGAGTAATGTAGTTGTACAGCATCTGCTTGGCATCACAAAATGAATAAAAGTTTATTCTATCTACAAAATGTGTGTTTTCCTCTGTAAAAAATGACAAAATTAATTCATACTCATGCCTAAATATTTTTAACACATTGCTAAATGCATTGTTATATCAGTCTTTTCCTCTATCGTTGCTTGCGGGTTTTGCATATGAAGTGTTTAAGTAATTGGAGCTCATTTGTTTCACGTGTTTGTTTTCAAATTCATTGCCCTACTTAAGATATACATAGCTGTTTGCTCTACAGAGAAACCAGTGTTAGTAGTCATTGAAGTAGAACTTAGTTTGGAGATACAGTAATGTACTTGTAATGCATCTGCTTAGCATCAAAAAAATGAGAGAATGTTCTATCTACTAACTGTTTTCTTCTGTACAAAATAGTAAAATCTATTCATACTCATGAGTATATATTTTTAACACATTGCTAAAAGAATTGTTACATAACTTTTTTAGTATTCGTTGTATGCGGGTTTCATATAAGAAGGGTGCTAGAGATACTAGAATTTTAGTATTTCACGTGTCTGTGTTCAAATTCACTGCTCTATTTACAGGAGATAAATACCTGTTTCATGTACAGGTAAAGCAGTGTTAGTAGTCACTGAAATAGGACTCAGTTTAGAGATACAGGATTGTACTTGTACTGCATCCTCTTAGCATCACAAAATGAATAAAATAATGTTCTATCTACACACTGTGTGTTTTTCTCTGTACAAAATAGGAAAATCAATTCATACTCATGCCTAATGTATTTTTAACTTGTTGCTAAATGCATTATTATATCAGTCTTTTACTTATTCGTTGCATGCGGGTTTTGCATATGAAGTGTGTAAGTAATTGGAGCTCATTTGATTCACGAGTCTGTTTCAGTGTTTCAGTCTGTTCCAGTGTTTCACGTGTCAGTGTTCTAATTCACTGCTTTACTTACAGGAGATATATACCTGTTTCATCTACAGGTAAAGCAGTGATAATAGTCACTGAAACAGAACTCAGTTTAGAGATACAGTAATGTACTTGTACTGCATCTGCTAAGCATCCAAAAATGAATAAGAGAATGTTCTATCTACTAACTGTCTCTTTTCTTCTGTACAGAATAGTAAAATCAATTCATACTCATGAGTATATATTTTTAACACATTGCTAAATGCATTGTTACATAACTCTTAATTCTTCGATGTATGCGGGTTTCACATAAGAAGGGTGCTAGAGTTACAAGAGTTATAGTCTTTCACGTGTCCGTGTTCAAATTCACTGCTGTATTTACAGGAGATATATACCTGTACATCTACTGGTAAAGCAGTGTTAGTAGTCACTCAGTTTAGAGATACAATAATCTACTTGAACTGCATCTGCTTAGCATCACAAAATGAATAAAAGAATGTTATATCTACAAACTGTTTTTTTTCCTCGGTACAAAATAGGAAAATCAATTCATTCTCATGCCTATGTATTTTTAAAGAATTGTTAATGCCTTGTTATACCAGTCTTTTCTTTATTCGTTGCATGCGGGTTAGCATATGAAGTGTTTAAGTAATTGGAGCTCATTTGTTTCACATGTCTGTTTTCAAATTCATTGCACTATTTAAGAAATACTTAGCTGTTTGTGCTACAGGGAAAGCAGTGTTAGTAGTCTTTGAAATAGGACTTAGTTTTGAGATACACTAATATACTTGTACTGTATCTCCTTAGCATCAAAAAGAATTAGAGAATATTCTATCTACTTACTGTCTGTTTTCTTCTGTACAAAATAGTAAAATCTCTTCATATTCATGAGTATATATTTTTAACACATTGCTAAATGCATTGTTACATAACTCATTAGTTATTCGTTGTATGCGGGTTTCATATAAGAAGGGTGCTAGAGATACTAGAGTTCCAGTGTTTCATGTGTCAGTGTTCTAATTCACTGCTGTATTTACAGGAGATCCATACCTGTTTAATCTACAGGTAAAGCAGTGTTAGTAGTCACTCAGTTTAGAGACAGAGTAATGTACTTGTACTGCATCTGTTTAGCATCACAAAATGAATAAGAAAATGTTCTATCTACTGTCTGTTTTCTTCTATACAGAATAGTAAAATATATTCATACTAATGAGTATATATTTTTTACACTTTGCTAAATGCATTGTTTCATAACTTTTAGTTATTCATTGTATGTGGGTTTCATATAAGAAGGGTGCTGCAGTTACTAGAGTTCTAGTCTTTCACGTGTCTGTGTTCCAAATCCCTGTTTTATTTACAGGAGATAAATACCTGTTTCATCTACAGGTAAAGCAGTCTTAGTAGTCACTGAAATAGGTCTCAGTTTAGAGATACAGTAATGCACTTGTACTGCATCTGCTTAGCATCACAAAATGAAAAAAAGAATGTTCTATCTACAAAATGTGTGTTTTCCTCTGTACAAAATAGTAAAATCAATTCATACTCATGACTATATATTTTAAACACATTGCTAAATGCATTGTTATATCAGTCTTTTCCTTATTTGTTACATGCGGGAGTTCCTGTGTTCAAATTCAATGCACTAATTAAAAGAGTTACACAGCTGTTTTATTTACATAAAAAGCAGTGTTAGTAGTTATTAAAATAGGACTCAGTTTAGAGATACAGTAATGTACTTTTACTGCATCCATTAAACATCACAAAATGAATAAAAGAATGTTTTAACTCCACACTGTGTGTTTTCCTCTGTACAAAATAGAAAAACGAATTCATACTCATGCCTAATGTATTTTTAACTTGTTGCTAAATACATGATTATATCAGACTTTTACTTATTCGTTGTATGCGGGTTTTGCATATGAAGTATGTAAGTAATTGGAGATCATTTGATTCACGTGTCTGTTTTCAAATTCATTACACTAATTAAGAATTACATAGCTGTTTGCTCTACAGGTATACCAGTGTTAGTATTCATTGAAGTAGGACTTAGATTAGAGATAAAGTAATTTATTTATACTGCATCTGCTTAGCATCAAAAAAATGAGAGAATGTTCTATCTACTAACTGTTTTCTTCTGTACAAAATAGTAAAATCTATTCATACTCATGAGTATATATTTTTAACACATTGCTAAATGCATTGTTACATAACTTTTTTAGTTATTCTTTGTATGCTGGTTTTAATATAAGAAGGGTGCTAGAGTTACTAGAGTTCTAGTGTTTCACGTGTCTGTGTTCAAATTCACTGCTTTATTTACAGGAGATACATAGCTGTTTCATCTACAAGTAAAGCAGTGTTAGTAGTCACTGAAATAGGACTCAGTTTAGAGATAGAGTAATGTACTTCTATTGCATCTGCTTAGCATCACAAAATAAATAAAAGAATGTTCTATCTACAAACTGTGTGTTTTCCTCTGTACAAAATAGTAAAATCAATTCATACTCATGCCTAATGTATTTTTAACTTGTTGCTAAATGCATTGTTATATCAGTCTTTACTTATTCGTTGCATGCGGGTTTTGCATATGAAGTATGTATGTATTTGGAGATCATTTGATTCACGTGTCTGTTTTCAAATTCATTGCACTATTTAAGAAATACATTGCTGTTTGCTCTACAGAGAAACCAGTGTTAGTAGTCATTGAAATAGGACTAAGTTTTGAGATAGAGTAATGTACTTGTAATGCATCTGCTTAGCATCAAAAAGAATGAGAGAATGTTCTATCAAATAACTGTTTGTTTTCTTCTATACAAAATAGTAAAATCTATTCATACTCATGAGTATATATTTTTAACACATTGCTAAATGCATTGTTACATAACTCCTATAGTTATTCTTTGTATGCGGGTTTCATATAAGAAGGGTTCTAGAGTTACTAGAGTTTCAGAGTTTCATGTGTCAGTGTTCTAATTCACTGCATTATTTACAAGAGATACATATCTGTTTCATCTACAGGTAAAGCAGTGTTAGTAGTTACTCAGTTTAGAGATAGAGTAATGTAGTTGTACAGCATCTGCTTGGCATCACAAAATGAATAAAAGTTTATTCTATCTACAAAATGTGTGTTTTCCTCTGTAAAAAATGACAAAATTAATTCATACTCATGCCTAAATATTTTTAACACATTGCTAAATGCATTGTTATATCAGTCTTTTCCTCTATCGTTGCTTGCGGGTTTTGCATATGAAGTGTTTAAGTAATTGGAGCTCATTTGTTTCACGTGTTTGTTTTCAAATTCATTGCCCTACTTAAGATATACATAGCTGTTTGCTCTACAGGGAAACCAGTGTTAGTAGTCATTGAAGTAGAACTTAGTTTTGAGATACAGTAATGTACTTGTACTGCATCTGCTTAGCATCAAAAAAATGAGAGAATGTTCTATCTACTAACTGTTTTCTTCTGTACAGAATAGTAAAATCAATTTATACTCATGAGTATATATTTTTAACACATTGCTAAATGCAATGTTACATAACTTTTTTTGTTATTCATTGTATGTTTGTTTCATATAAGAAGGGTGCTAGATTTACTTGAGTTCTAGTGTTACACGTGTCTGTGTTCAAATTCACTGCTGTATTTACAGGAGATAAATACCTGTTTCATCTACAGGTAAAGCAGTGTTAGTAGTCACTGAAATAGGACTCAGTTTAGAGATACAGTAATGTTCTTGTACTGCATCCGCTTAGCATCACAAAATGAATAAAATAATGTTCTATCTACAAACTGTGTGTTTTTCTCTGTACAAAATAGGAAAATCAATTCATACTCATGCCTAATGTATTTTTAACTTGTTGCTAAATGCATTATTATATCAGTCTTTTACTTATTCGTTGCATGCGGGTTTTGCATATGAAGTGTGTAAGTAATTGGAGCTCATTTGATTCACGAGTCTGTTTCAGTGTTTCAGTCTGTTCCAGTGTTTCACGTGTCAGTGTTCTAATTCACTGCTTTACTTACAGGAGATATATACCTGTTTCATCTACAGGTAAAGCAGTGATAATAGTCACTGAAATAGGACTCAGTTTAGAGATACATTAATGTACTTGTACTGCATCTGCTTAGCATCCAAAAATGAATAAGAGAATGTTCTATCTACTAACTGTCGTTTTTCTTCTGTACAGAATAGTAAAATCAATTCATACTCATGAGTATATATTTTTAACACATTGCTAAATGCATTGTTACATAACTCTTTTAGTTATTTGTTGTATGCGGGTTTCATATAAGAAGGGTGCTAGAGTTACAAGAGTTATAGTGTTTCACGTGTCTGTGTTCAAATCCACTGCTTTATTTACAGGAGATACATATCTGTTTCATGTACAGGTAAAGCAGTGGTAGTAGTCACACAGTGTAGAGATACAGTAATGTACTTGTACTGCTTCTGCTTAGCATCACAAAATGAATAGAAGCATGTTATATCTACAAACTGTTTTTTTTCCTCGGTACAAAATAGGAAAATCAATTCATTCTCATGCCTATGTATTTTTAAAGAATTGTTAATGCCTTGTTATACCAGTCTTTTCTTTATTCGTTGCATGCGGGTTAGCATATGAAGTGTTTAAGTAATTGGAGCTCATTTGTTTCACATGTCTGTTTTCAAATTCATTGCACTATTTAAGAAATACTTAGCTGTTTGTGCTACAGGGAAAGCAGTGTTAGTAGTCTTTGAAATAGGACTTAGTTTTGAGATACACTAATATACTTGTACTGTATCTCCTTAGCATCAAAAAGAATTAGAGAATATGCTATCTACTAACTGTCTGTTTTCTTCTGTACAAAATAGTAAAATCAATTCATACTCATGAGTATATATTTTTAACACATTGCTAAATGCATTGTTACATAACTAAGTTATTCGTTGTATGCGGGTTTCATATAAGAAGGGTGCTAGAGTTACTAGAGTTCCAGTGTTTCATGTGTCAGTGTTCTAATTCACTGCTTTATTTACAGGGGATCCATACCTGTTTCATCTACAGGTAAAGCAGTGTTAGTAGTCACTGAAATAGGACTCAGTTTAGAGATAGAGTAATGTACTTGTACTGCATCTATTTAGCATCCAAAAATGAATAAGAGAATGTTCTATCTACTGTCTGTTTTCTTCTGTACAGAATAGTAAAATCAATTCATACTCATGAGTATATATTTTTTACACATTGCTAAATGCATTGTTTCATAACTCCTTTAGTTATTCGTTGTATGTGGGTTTCATATAAGAAGGGTGCTGCAGTTACTAGAGTTCTAGTCTTTCACGTGTCTGTGTTCCAAATCCCTGTTTTATTTACAGGAGATAAATACCTGTTTCATCTACAGGTAAAGCAGTGTTAGTAGTCACTGAAATAGGTCTCAGTTTAGAGATACAGTAATGTATTGTACTGCATCTGCTTAGCATCACAAAATGAAAAAAAGAATGTTCTATCTACAAAATGTGTGTTTTCCTTTGTACAAAATAGTAAAACCAATTCATACTAATGAATATATATTTTAAACACATTGCTAAATGCATTGTTATATCACTCTTTACTTATTTGTTACATGCGGGAGTTCCTGTGTTCAAATTCAATGCATTAATTAAAGGAGTTACATAGCTGTTTTTTCTACAGGTAAAGCAGTGTTAGTTATTGAAATAGGACTGAGTATTGAGATACAGTAATATACTTGTACTGCATCCATTAAACATCACAACATGAATAAAAGAATGTTTTAACTCCACACTGTGTGTTTTCCTCTGTACAAAATAGAAAAACCAATTCATCCTCATGCCTAATGTATTTTTAACTTGTTGCTAAATACATGATTATATCAGACTTTTACTTATTCGTTGTATGCGGGTTTTGCATATGAAGTATGTAAGTAATTGGAGATCATTTGATTCACGTGTCTGTTTTCAAATTCATTACACTAATTAAGAATTACATAGCTGTTTGCTCTACAGGTATACCAGTGTTAGTATTCATTGAAGTAGGACTTAGATTAGAGATAAAGTAATTTATTTATACTGCATCTGCTTAGCATCAAAAAAATGAGAGAATGTTCTATCTACTAACTGTTTTCTTCTGTACAAAATAGTAAAATCTATTCATACTCATGAGTATATATTTTTAACACATTGCTAAATGCAGTGTTACATAACTTTTTTAGTATTCTTTGTATGCTGTTTAATATAAGCAGGGTGCTAGATTTACTTGAGTTCTAGTGTTTCACGTGTCTGTGTTCAAATTCCCTGCTGTATTTACAGGAGATACGTACCTGTCTCATCTACAGGTAAAGCAGTGTTATTGGTCACTGAAATAGGACTCAGTTTAGAGATATACTTATGTTCTTGTACTGCATCTGCTTAGCATCACAAAATGAATAAAAGAATGTTTTAACTCCACACTGTGTGTTTTCCTCTGTACAAAATAGAAAAACCAATTCATCCTCATGCCTAATGTATTTTTAACTTGTTGCTAAATGCATTGTTATATCAGTCTTTACTTATTCGTTGCATGCGGGTTTTGCATATGAAGTATGTATGTATTTGGAGATCATTTGATTCACGTGTCTGTTTTCAAATTCATTGCACTATTTAAGAAATACATTGCTGTTTGCTCTACAGAGAAACCAGTGTTAGTAGTCATTGAAATAGGACTAAGTTTTGAGATAGAGTAATGTACTTGTAATGCATCTGCTTAGCATCAAAAAGAATGAGAGAATGTTCTATCAAATAACTGTTTGTTTTCTTCTATACAAAATAGTAAAATCTATTCATACTCATGAGTATATATTTTTAACACATTGCTAAATGCATTGTTACATAACTCCTATAGTTATTCTTTGTATGCGGGTTTCATATAAGAAGGGTTCTAGAGTTACTAGAGTTTCAGAGTTTCATGTGTCAGTGTTCTAATTCACTGCATTATTTACAAGAGATACATATCTGTTTCATCTACAGGTAAAGCAGTGTTAGTAGTTACTCAGTTTAGAGATAGAGTAATGTAGTTGTACAGCATCTGCTTGGCATCACAAAATGAATAAAAGTTTATTCTATCTACAAAATGTGTGTTTTCCTCTGTAAAAAATGACAAAATTAATTCATACTCATGCCTAAATATTTTAACACATTGCTAAATGCATTGTTATATCAGTCTTTTCCTCTATCGTTGCTTGCGGGTTTTGCATATGAAGTGTTTAAGTAATTGGAGCTCATTTGTTTCACGTGTTTGTTTTCAAATTCATTGCCCTACTTAAGATATACATAGCTGTTTGCTCTACAGAGAAACCAGTGTTAGTAGTCATTGAAGTAGAACTTAGTTTGGAGATACAGTAATGTACTTGTAATGCATCTGCTTAGCATCAAAAAAATGAGAGAATGTTCTATCTACTAACTGTTTTCTTCTGTACAAAATAGTAAAATCTATTCATACTCATGAGTATATATTTTTAACACATTGCTAAAAGAATTGTTACATAACTTTTTTAGTATTCTTTGTATGCGGGTTTCATATAAGAAGGGTGCTAGATTTACTTGAGTTCTAGTGTTTCACGTGTCTGTGTTCAAATTCACTGCTGTATTTACAGGAGATATGTACCTGTTTCATCTACAGGTAAAGCAGTGTTAGTAGTCACTGAAATAAGACTCAGTTTAGAGATACAGAATAGTAATTGTACTGCATCTGCTTAGCATCACAAAATGAATAAGAGAGTGTTCTATCTACAAACTGTGTGTTTTCCTCTGTACAAAATAGTAAAATCAATTCATACTCATGCCTAATGTATTTTTAACTTGTTGCTAAATGCATTATTATATCAGTCTTTTCCTTATTCGTTGCATGCGGGTTTTGCATATGAAGTGTGTAAGTAATTGGAGCTCATTTGATTCACGAGTCTGTTTCAGTGTTTCAGTCTGTTCCAGTGTTTCACGTGTCTGTGTTCAAATTCACTGCTGTATTTACAGGAGATATATACCTGTTTTATCTACAGGTAAAGCAGTTTTAGTAGTCACTGAAACAGAACTCAGTTTAGAGATACAGTAATGTACTTGTACTGCATCTGCTTAGCATCCAAAAATGAATAAGAGAATGTTCTATCTACTAACTGTCTCTTTTCTTCTGTACAGAATAGTAAAATGAATTCATACTCATGAGTATATATTTTTAACACATTGCTAAATGCATTGTTACATAACTCTTTTAGTTATTTGTTGTATGCGGGTTTCATATAAGAATGGTGCTAGAGTTACTAGATTTCTGATGTTTCACGTGTCTGTGTTCAAATTCACTGCTGTATTTACAGGAGGTACGTACTGTTTCATCTACAGGTAAAGCAGTGTTAGTAGTCACACAGTTTAGAGATACAGTAATGTACTTGTACTGCATCTGCTTAGCATCACAAAATGAATAAAAGAATGTTATATCTACAAACTGGTTTTTTTCCTCGGTACAAAATAGGAAAATCAATTCATTCTCATGCCTATGTATTTTTAAAGAATTGTTAATGCCTTGTTATACCAGTCTTTTCTTTATTCGTTGCATGCGGGTTAGCATATGAAGTGTTTAAGTAATTGGAGCTCATTTGTTTCACATGTCTGTTTTCAAATTCATTGCACTATTTAAGAAATACTTAGCTGTTTGTGCTACAGGGAAAGCAGTGTTAGTAGTCTTTGAAATAGGACTTAGTTTTGAGATACACTAATATACTTGTACTGTATCTCCTTAGCATCAAAAAGAATTAGAGAATATTCTATCTACTTACTGTCTGTTTTCTTCTGTACAAAATAGTAAAATCTCTTCATATTCATGAGTATATATTTTTAACACATTGCTAAATGCATTGTTACATAACTCATTAGTTATTCTTTGTATGCGGGTTTCATATAAGAAGGGTGCTAGAGTTACCAGAGTTCCAGTGTTTCATGTGTCAGTGTTCTAATTCACTGCTGTATTTACAAGAGATACATACCTGTTTCATCTACAGGTAAAGCAGTGTTAGTAGTCACTGAAATAGGACTCAGTTTAGAGATAGAGTAATGTACTTGTACTGCATCTGCTTAGCATCCAAAAATGAATAAGAGAATGTTCTATCTACTGTCTGTTTTCTTCTGTACAGAATAGTACAATCAATTCATACTCATGAGTATATATTTTTTACACTTTGCTAAATGCATTGTTTCATAACTTTTAGTTATTCATTGTATGTGGGTTTCATATAAGAAGGGTGCTGCAGTTACTAGAGTTCTAGTCTTTCACGTGTCTGTGTTCCAAATCCCTGTTTTATTTACAGGAGATAAATACCTGTTTCATCTACAGGTAAAGCAGTCTTAGTAGTCACTGAAATAGGTCTCAGTTTAGAGATACAGTAATGTATTGTACTGCATCTGCTTAGCATCACAAAATGAAAAAAAGAATGTTCTATCTACAAAATGTGTGTTTTCCTTTGTACAAAATAGTAAAATCAATTCATACTCATGACTATATATTTTAAACACATTGCTAAATGCATTGTTATATCACTCTTTACTTATTTGTTACATGCGGGAGTTCCTGTGTTCAAATTCAATGCATTAATTAAAAGAGTTACAGAGATGTTTTATTTACAGGGAAAGCAGTGTTAGTAGTTATTGAAATAGGACTCAGTTTAGAGATACAGTAATGTTCTTGTACTGCAACTGCTAAGCATCACAAAATGAATAAAACAATGTTTTAACTCCACACTGTGTGTTTTCCTCTGTACAAAATAGAAAAACCAATTCATACTCATGCCTAATGTATTTTTAACTTGTTGCTAAATACATGATTATATCAGACTTTTACTTATTCGTTGTATGCGGGTTTTGCATATGAAGTATGTAAGTAATTGGAGATCATTTGATTCACGTGTCTGTTTTCAAATTCATTACACTAATTAAGAATTACATAGCTGTTTGCTCTACAGGTATACCAGTGTTAGTATTCATTGAAGTAGGACTTAGATTAGAGATAAAGTAATTTATTTATACTGCATCTGCTTAGCATCAAAAAAATGAGAGAATGTTCTATCTACTAACTGTTTTCTTCTGTACAAAATAGTAAAATCTATTCATACTCATGAGTATATATTTTTAACACATTGCTAAATGCAGTGTTACATAACTTTTTTAGTATTCTTTGTATGCTGTTTTAATATAAGCAGGGTGCTAGATTTACTTGAGTTCTAGTGTTACACGTGTCTGTGTTCAAATTCACTGCTGTATTTACAGGAGATAAATACCGGTTTCATCTACAGGTAAAGCAGTGTTAGTAGTCACTGAAATAGGACTCAGTTTAGAGATAGACTAATGTTCTTGTACTGCATCTGCTTAGCATCACAAAATGAATAAAAGAATGTTCTATCTACACACTGTGTGTTTTCCTCTGTACAAAATAGGAAAATCAATTCATACTCATGCCTAATGTATTTTTAACTTGTTGCTAAATGCATTGTTATATCAGTCTTTACTTATTCGTTGCATGCGGGTTTTGCATATGAAGTATGTATGTATTTGGAGATCATTTGATTCACGTGTCTGTTTTCAAATTCATTGCACTATTTAAGAAATACATTGCTGTTTGCTCTACAGAGAAACCAGTGTTAGTAGTCATTGAAATAGGACTAAGTTTTGAGATAGAGTAATGTACTTGTAATGCATCTGCTTAGCATCAAAAAGAATGAGAGAATGTTCTATCAAATAACTGTTTGTTTTCTTCTATACAAAATAGTAAAATCTATTCATACTCATGAGTATATATTTTTAACACATTGCTAAATGCATTGTTACATAACTCCTATAGTTATTCTTTGTATGCGGGTTTCATATAAGAAGGGTTCTAGAGTTACTAGAGTTTCAGAGTTTCATGTGTCAGTGTTCTAATTCACTGCATTATTTACAAGAGATACATATCTGTTTCATCTACAGGTAAAGCAGTGTTAGTAGTTACTCAGTTTAGAGATAGAGTAATGTAGTTGTACAGCATCTGCTTGGCATCACAAAATGAATAAAAGTTTATTCTATCTACAAAATGTGTGTTTTCCTCTGTAAAAAATGACAAAATTAATTCATACTCATGCCTAAATATTTTTAACACATTGCTAAATGCATTGTTATATCAGTCTTTTCCTCTATCGTTGCTTGCGGGTTTTGCATATGAAGTGTTTAAGTAATTGGAGCTCATTTGTTTCACGTGTTTGTTTTCAAATTCATTGCCCTACTTAAGATATACATAGCTGTTTGCTCTACAGAGAAACCAGTGTTAGTAGTCATTGAAGTAGAACTTAGTTTGGAGATACAGTAATATACTTGTACTGCATCTCCTTAGCATCAAAAAAATGAGAGAATGTTCTATCTACTAACTGTTTTCTTCTGTACAAAATAGTAAAATCAATTCATACTCATGAGTATATATTTTTAACACATTGCTAAATGCATTGTTACATAACTTTTTTAGTATTCTTTGTATGCTGGTTTCATATAAGAAGGGTGCTAGAGTTACTAGAGTTCTAGTGTTACACGTGTCTGTGTTCAAATTCACTGCTGTATTTACAGGAGATACATACCTGTTTCATCTACAGGTAAAGCAGTGTTAGTAGTCACTGAAATAGGACTCAGTTTAGAGATACAGTAATGTTCTTGTACTGCATCCGCTTAGCATCACAAAATGAATAAAAGAATGTTCTATCTACAAACTGTGTGTTTTTCTCTGTACAAAATAGTAAAATCAATTCATACTCATGCCTAATGTATTTTTAACTTGTTGCTAAATGCATTATTATATCAGTCTTTTACTTATTCGTTGCATGCGGGTTTTGCATATGAAGTGTGTAAGTAATTGGAGCTCATTTGATTCACGAGTCTGTTTCAGTGTTTCAGTCTGTTCCAGTGTTTCACGTGTCAGTGTTCTAATTCACTGCTTTACTTACAGGAGATATATACCTGTTTCATCTACAGGTAAAGCAGTGATAATAATCACTGAAATAGTACGCAGGTTAGAGATACAGTAATGTACTTATACTGCATCTGCTAAGCATCCAAAAATGAATAAGAGAATGTTCTATCTACTAACTGTTTTCTTCTGTACAGAATAGTAAAATCAATTCATACTCATGAGTATATATTCTTAACACATTGCTAAATGCATTGTTACATAACTCTTTTAGTTATTTGTTGTATGCGGGTTTCGTATAAGAATGGTGCTAGAGTTACAAGAGTTATAATGTTTCACGTGTCTGTGTTCAAATCCACTGCTTTATTTACAGGAGATACATTTCTGTTTCATCTACAGGTAAAGCAGTGTTAGTAGTCACACAGTGTAGAGATACAGTAATGTACTTGTACTGCATCTGCTTAGCATCACAAAATGAATAAAAGAATGTTATATCTACAAACTGGTTTTTTTCCTCGGTACAAAATAGGAAAATCAATTCATTCTCATGCCTATGTATTTTTAAAGAATTGTTAATGCCTTGTTATACCAGTCTTTTCTTTATTCGTTGCATGCGGGTTAGCATATGAAGTGTTTAAGTAATTGGAGCTCATTTGTTTCACATGTCTGTTTTCAAATTCATTGCACTATTTAAGAAATACTTAGCTGTTTGTGCTACAGGGAAAGCAGTGTTAGTAGTCTTTGAAATAGGACTTAGTTTTGAGATACACTAATATACTTGTACTGTATCTCCTTAGCATCAAAAAGAATTAGAGAATATTCTATCTACTTACTGTCTGTTTTCTTCTGTACAAAATAGTAAAATCTCTTCATATTCATGAGTATATATTTTTAACACATTGCTAAATGCAATGTTACATAACTCATTAGTTATTCTTTGTATGCGGGTTTCATATAAGAAGGGTGCTAGAGATACTAGAGTTCCAGTGTTTCATGTGTCAGTGTTCTAATTCACTGCTGTATTTACAAGAGATACATACCTGTTTCATCTACAGGTAAAGCAGTGTCAGTAGTCACTTAAATAGGACTCAGTTTAGAGATAGAGTAATGTACTTGTACTGCATCTGTTTGGCATCCAAAAATGAATAAGAGAATGTTCTATCTACTGTCTGTTTTCTTCTGTACACAATAGTACAATCAATTCATACTCATGAGTATATATTTTTTACACTTTGCTAAATGCATTGTTTCATAACTTTTAGTTATTCATTGTATGTGGGTTTCATATAAGAAGGGTGCTGCAGTTACTAGAGTTCTAGTCTTTCACGTGTCTGTGTTCCAAATCCCTGTTTTATTTACAGGAGATAAATACCTGTTTCATCTACAGGTAAAGCAGTCTTAGTAGTCACTGAAATAGGTCTCAGTTTAGAGATACAGTAATGTATTGTACTGCATCTGCTTAGCATCACAAAATGAAAAAAAGAATGTTCTATCTACAAAATGTGTGTTTTCCTTTGTGCAAAATAGTAAAATCAATTCATACTCATGACTATATATTTTAAACACATTGCTAAATGCATTGTTATATCACTCTTTACTTATTTGTTACATGCGGGAGTTCCTGTGTTCAAATTCAATGCATTAATTAAAAGAGTTACATAGCTGTTTTATTTACAGGGAAAGCAGTGTTAGTTGTTGAAATAGGACTCAGTTTTGAGATACAGTAATATACTTGTACTGCATCCATTAAACATCACAACATGAATAAAAGAATGTTTTAACTCCACACTGTGTGTTTTCCTCTGTACAAAATAGAAAAACCAATTCATCCTCATGCCTAATGTATTTTTAACTTGTTGCTAAATACATGATTATATCAGACTTTTACTTATTCGTTGTATGCGGGTTTTGCATATGAAGTATGTAAGTAATTGGAGATCATTTGATTCACGTGTCTGTTTTCAAATTCATTACACTAATTAAGAATTACATAGCTGTTTGCTCTACAGGTATACCAGTGTTAGTATTCATTGAAGTAGGACTTAGATTAGAGATAAAGTAATTTATTTATACTGCATCTGCTTAGCATCAAAAAAATGAGAGAATGTTCTATCTACTAACTGTTTTCTTCTGTACAAAATAGTAAAATCTATTCATACTCATGAGTATATATTTTTAACACATTGCTAAATGCATTGTTACATAACTTTTTTAGTATTCTTTGTATGCTGTTTTAATATAAGAAGGGTGCTAGAGTTACTAGAGTTCTAGTGTTTCACGTGTCTGTGTTCAAATTCACTGCTGTATTTACAGGAGATACATAGCTGTTTCATCTACAGGTAAAGCAGTGTTAGTAGTCACTGAAATAGGACTCAGTTTAGAGATAGAGTAATGTACTTGGACTGCATCTGCTTAGCATCACAAAATGAATAAAAGAATGTTCTATCTACACACTGTGTGTTTTCCTCTGTACAAAATAGGAAAATCAATTCATACTCATGCCTAATGTATTTTTAACTTGTTGCTAAATGCATTGTTATATCAGTCTTTACTTATTCGTTGCATGCGGGTTTTGCATATGAAGTATGTATGTATTTGGAGATCATTTGATTCACGTGTCTGTTTTCAAATTCATTGCACTATTTAAGAAATACATTGCTGTTTGCTCTACAGAGAAACCAGTGTTAGTAGTCATTGAAATAGGACTAAGTTTTGAGATAGAGTAATGTACTTGTAATGCATCTGCTTAGCAACAAAAAAATAAGAGAATATTCTATCGACTAACAGTTTTCTTCAGTACAGAATAGTAAAAACAATTCATACTCATGAGTATATATTTTTAACACATTGATAAATGCATTGTTACATAACTCTTTTAGTTTTTTGTTGTGTGCGGGTTTCATATAAGAAGGGTGCTAGAGTTACTAGAGTTCTAGTGTTTCACGTGTCTGTGTTCAAATTCACTGCTGTATTTACAGGGGATACATATCTGTTTCATCTACAGGTAAAGCAGTGTTAGTAGTCACCAAGTTTAGAGATACAGTAATGTACTTGTACTGCATTTGCTTAGCATCACAAAATGAATAAAAGAATGTTCTATCTACAAACTGTCTGTTTTCCTCTGTACAAAATAGAAAAATCAATTCATTCTCATGCCTTTGTATTTTTAACACATTGTTAATGCCTTGATATATCAGTCTTTTCTTTATTTGTTGCATTCAGGTTTGCATATGAAGTGTTTAAGTAATTGGCGCTCATTTGTTTCACGTGTCTGTTTTCAAATTCATTGCACTATTTAAGAAATACTTAGCTGTTTGCTCTACAGGGAAAGAGTGTTAGTAGTCTTTGAAATAGGACTTAATTTTGAGATACAGTAATGTACTTGTACTGCATCTCCTTAGCATCAAAAAGAATTAGAGAATGTTTTATCTACTTAGAGTCAGTTTTCTTCTGTGCAATATAGCAAAATCTATTCATAATTATGACTATATATTTTTAACACATTGCTAAATGCATTGTTATATGAGTATTTTCCTTATATGTTGCATGCGAGTTTTTCTGTGTTCAAATTCAATGCATTAATTAAAAGATTTACATAGCTGTTTTATTTACAGGGAAAGCAGTGTTTTTAGTTACTGAAATGGGACTCAGTTTAGAGATACAGTAATGTACTTGTACTGCATCTGCTTAGCATCACAAAATGAAAAAAAGAATGTTCAATCTACAAAATGTGTGTTTTTTTATCTGTACAAAATAAAAAAATTAATTCATACTCATGGCTATGTATTTTTAACACATTGCTAATGCCTTGTTATATCAGTCTTTTCTGTATTCGTTGCATGCGGGTTTGCATATGAAGTGTTAAAGTAATTGGAGCTCATAGGTTTCACGTGTCTGTTTTTAAATTCATTGCACTATTTAAGAAATACATTGCTGTTTGCTCTACAGAGAAACCAGTGTCAGTAGTCATTGAAATAGGACTAAGTTTTGAGATAGAGTAATGTACTTGTAATGCATCTGCTTAGCATCAAAAAGAATGAGAGAATGTTCTATCAAATAACTGTTTGTTTTCTTCTATACAAAATAGTAATATCTATTCATACTCATGAGTATATATTTTTAACACATTGCTAAATGCATTGTTACATAACTCTTATAGTTATTCTTTGTATGCGGGTTTCATATAAGAAGGGTTCTAGAGTTACTAGAGTTTCAGAGTTTCATGTGTCAGTGTTCTAATTCACTGCATTATTTACAAGAGATACATACCTGTTTCATCTACAGGTAAAGCAGTTTTAGTAGTCACTGAAATAGGACTCAGTTTAGAGATACAGTAATGTAATTGTACTGCATCTGCTAAGCATCCAAAAATGAAAAAGAGAATGTTCTATCTACTAAATGTCTGTTTTCTCTGTACAGAATAGTAAAAACAATTCATACTCATGAGTATATATTTTTAACACATTGATAAATGCATTTTTACATAACTCTTTCAGTTATTTGTTGTATGCGGGTTTCTTATAAGAAGGGTGCTAAAGTTCTAGTGTTTCACGTGTCTGTGTTCAAATTCACTGCTTTATTTACAGGAGATACATACCTTTTTCATCTACAGATAAAGCAGTGTTAGTATTTACTCAGGTTATAGATACAGTAATGTACTTGTACAGCATCTGCTTAGCATCACAAAATGAATTAAAGAATGTTCTATCTACAAAATGTGTGTTTCCTCTGTACAAAATAACAAAATCTATTCATAATTATGCCTATGTATTTTTAACACATTCCTAATGCCTTTTTATATCAGTCTTTCCTTTATTCGTTGCATGCGGGTTTGCATATGAAGTGTTTAAGTAATTGGAGCTCATTTGTTTCACGTGTCTGTTTTCAAATTCATTGCACTATTTAAGAAATACATTGCTGTTTGCTCTACAGAGAAACCAGTGTTAGTAGTCATTGAAATAGGACTAAGTTTTGAGATAGAGTAATGTACTTGTAATGCATCTGCTTAGCATCAAAAAGAATGAGAGAATGTTCTATCAAATAACTGTTTGTTTTCTTCTATACAAAATAGTAAAATCTATTCATACTCATGAGTATATATTTTTAACACATTGCTAAATGCATTGTTACAGAACTACTTTAGTTATTCATTGTATGCGGGTTTCATATAAGAAGGGTGCTAGAGTTACTAGAGTTTCAGTGTTTCAAATGTCAGTGTTCTAATTCACTGCTTTATTTACAAGAGATACATACCTGTTTCATCTACAGGTAAAGCAATGTTAGTAGTTACTCAGTTTAGAGATAGAGTAATGTAGTTGTACAGCATCTGCTTGGCATCACAAAATGAATAAAAGTTTATTCTATCTACAAAATGTGTGTTTTCCTCTGTAAAAAATGACAAAATTAATTCATACTCATGCCTAAATATTTTTAACACATTGCTAAATGCATTGTTATATCAGTCTTTTCCTCTATCGTTGCTTGCGGGTTTTGCATATGAAGTGTTTAAGTAATTGGAGCTCATTTGTTTCACGTGTTTGTTTTCAAATTCATTGCCCTACTTAAGATATACATAGCTGTTTGCTCTACAGGGAAACCAGTGTTAGTATTTACTGAAATAGGACTCAGTTTAGAGATACAGTAATGTACTTGTACAGCATCTGCTTAGCATCAAAAAAATGAGAGAATGTTCTATCTACTAACTGTTTTCTTCTGTAGAGAATAGTAAAATCAATTTATACTCATGAGTATATATTTTTAACACATTGCTAAAAGAATTGTTACATAACTTTTTTAGTATTCGTTATATGCGGGTTTCTTATAAGAAGGGTGCTAGAGTTACTAGAGATCTAGTGTTTCACGTGTCTGTGTTCAAATTCACTGCTGTATTTACAAGAAACAAATAGCAGTTTCATCTACAGGTAAAGCAGTGTTACTTGTTGAAATAGGACTCAGTTTTCAGATACAGTAATGGAATTGTACTGCATCTGCTAAGCATCACAAAATGAATAAAACAATGTTCTATCTACACACTGTGTGTTTTTCTCTGTACAAAATAGGAAAATCAATTCATACTCATGCCTAATGTATTTTTAACTTGTTGCTAAATGCATTATTATATCAGTCTTTTACTTATTCGTTGCATGCGGGTTTTGCATATGAAGTGTGTAAGTAATTGGAGCTCATTTGATTCACGAGTCTGTTTCAGTGTTTCAGTCTGTTCCAGTGTTTCACGTGTCAGTGTTCTAATTCACTGCTTTACTTACAGGAGATATATACCTGTTTCATCTACAGGTAAAGCAGTGATAATAGTCACTAAAACAGGACTCACTTTAGAGATACATTAATGTACTTGTACTGCATCTGCTAAGCATCCAAAAATGAATAAGAGAATGTTCTATCTACTAACTGTCTCCTTTCTTCTGTACAGAATAGTAAAAACAATTCATACTCATGAGTATATATTTTTAACACATTGATAAATGCATTGTTACATAACTCCTTTAGTTATTTGTTGTATCCGGGTTTCATATAAGAATGGTGCTAGAGTTACAAGAGTTATAATGTTTCACGTGTCTGTGTTCAAATCCACTGCTTTATTTACAGGAGATACATTTCTGTTTCATCTACAGGTAAAGCAGTGTTAGTAGTCACACAGTGTAGAGATACAGTAATGTACTTGTACTGCATCTGCTTAGCATCACAAAATGAATAAAAGAATGTTATATCTACAAACTGTTTTTTTTCCTCGGTACAAAATAGGAAAATCAATTCATTCTCATGCCTATGTATTTTTAAAGAATTGTTAATGCCTTGTTATACCAGTCTTTTCTTTATTCGTTGCATGCGGGTTAGCATATGAAGTGTTTAAGTAATTGGAGCTCATTTGTTTCACATGTCTGTTTTCAAATTCATTGCACTATTTAAGAAATACTTAGCTGTTTGTGCTACAGGGAAAGCAGTGTTAGTAGTCTTTGAAATAGGACTTAGTTTTGAGATACACTAATATACTTGTACTGTATCTCCTTAGCATCAAAAAGAATTAGAGAATATTCTATCTACTTACTGTCTGTTTTCTTCTGTACAAAATAGTAAAATCTCTTCATATTCATGAGTATATATTTTTAACACATTGCTAAATGCATTGTTACATAACTCATTAGTTATTCTTTGTATGCGGGTTTCATATAAGAAGGGTGCTAGAGATACTAGAGTTCCAGTGTTTCATGTGTCAGTGTTCTATTTCACTGCTGTATTTACAAGAGATACATACCTGTTTCATCTACAGGTAAAGCAGTGTCAGTAGTCACTTAAATAGGACTCAGTTTAGAGATAGAGTAATATACATGTACTGCATCTGCTTAGCATCAAAAAGAATGAGACAATGTTCTATCTACTGTCTGTTTTCTTCTGTACAGAATAGTAAAATCAATTTATACTCATGAGTATATATTTTTTACACATTGCGAAATGCAATGTTACATAACTTTTTGAGTTATTCATTGTATGTGGGTTTCATATAAGAAGGGTGCTGCAGTTACTAGAGTTCTAGTCTTTCACGTGTCTGTGTTCCAAATCCCTGTTTTATTTACAGGAGATACATACCTGTTTCATCTACAGGTAAAGCAGTGTTAGTAGTCACTGAAATAGGTCTCAGTTTAGAGATACAGTAATGTATTGTACTGCATCTGCTTAGCATCACAAAATGAATAAAAGATTGTTCTATCTACAAATTGTGTGTTTTCCTTTGTATAATATAGTAAAATCAATTCATACCCATGAGTATGTATTTTTAACACATTGCTAAATACATTGTTATATCACTCTTTACTTATTTGTTACATGCGGGAGTTCCTGTGTTCAAATTCAATGCATTAATTAAAAGAGTTACATAGCTGTTTTTTCTACAGGTAAAGCAGTGTTAGTTGTTGAAATAGGACTTTGTTTTGAGATACTGTAGTGTACTTGTACTGCATCCATTAAACATCACAAAATGAATAAAAGAATGTTTTAACTCCACACTGTGTGTTTTCCTCTGTACAAAATAGAAAAACGAATTCATACTCATGCCTAATGTATTTTTAACTTGTTGCTAAATACATGATTATATCAGACTTTTACTTATTCGTTGTATGCGGGTTTTGCATATGAAGTATGTAAGTAATTGGAGATCATTTGATTCACGTGTCTGTTTTCAAATTCATTACACTAATTAAGAATTACATAGCTGTTTGCTCTACAGGTATACCAGTGTTAGTATTCATTGAAGTAGGACTTAGATTAGAGATAAAGTAATTTATTTATACTGCATCTGCTTAGCATCAAAAAAATGAGAGAATGTTCTATCTACTAACTGTCTGTTTTCTTCTGTACAAAATAGTAAAATCAATTCATACTCATGAGTATATATTTTTAACACATTGCTAAATGCAGTGTTACATAACTTTTTTAGTATTCTTTGTATGCTGTTTTAATATAAGAAGGGTGCTAGAGTTACTTGAGTTCTAGTGTTTCACGTGTCTGTGTTCAAATTCACTGCTGTATTTACAGGAGATACATAGCTGTTTCATCTACAGGTAAATTTGTTGAAATAGGACTCATTTTTGAGATAGAGTAATGTACTTGTACTGCATCTGCTTAGCATCACAAAATGAATAAAAGAATGTTTTAACTCCACACTGTGTGTTTTCCTCTGTACAAAATAGGAAAATCAATTCATCCTCATGCCTAATGTATTTTTAACTTGTTGCTAAATGCATTGTTATATCAGTCTTTACTTATTCGTTGCATGCGGGTTTTGCATATGAAGTATGTATGTATTTGGAGATCATTTGATTCACGTGTCTGTTTTCAAATTCATTGCACTATTTAAGAAATACATTGCTGTTTGCTCTACAGAGAAACCAGTGTTAGTAGTCATTGAAATAGGACTAAGTTTTGAGATAGAGTAATGTACTTGTAATGCATCTGCTTAGCATCAAAAAGAATGAGAGAATGTTCTATCAAATAACTGTTTGTTTTCTTCTATACAAAATAGTAAAATCTATTCATACTCATGAGTATATATTTTTAACACATTGCTAAATGCATTGTTACATAACTCCTATAGTTATTCTTTGTATGCGGGTTTCATATAAGAAGGGTTCTAGAGTTACTAGAGTTTCAGAGTTTCATGTGTCAGTGTTCTAATTCACTGCATTATTTACAAGAGATACATATCTGTTTCATCTACAGGTAAAGCAGTGTTAGTAGTTACTCAGTTTAGAGATAGAGTAATGTAGTTGTACAGCATCTGCTTGGCATCACAAAATGAATAAAAGTTTATTCTATCTACAAAATGTGTGTTTTCCTCTGTAAAAAATGACAAAATTAATTCATACTCATGCCTAAATATTTTTAACACATTGCTAAATGCATTGTTATATCAGTCTTTTCCTCTATCGTTGCTTGCGGGTTTTGCATATGAAGTGTTTAAGTAATTGGAGCTCATTTGTTTCACGTGTTTGTTTTCAAATTCATTGCCCTACTTAAGATATACATAGCTGTTTGCTCTACAGAGAAACCAGTGTTAGTAGTCATTGAAGTAGAACTTAGTTTGGAGATACAGTAATGTACTTGTAATGCATCTGCTTAGCATCAAAAAAATGAGAGAATGTTCTATCTACTAACTGTTTTCTTCTGTACAAAATAGTAAAATCTATTCATACTCATGAGTATATATTTTTAACACATTGCTAAAAGAATTGTTACATAACTTTTTTAGTATTCTTTGTATGCTGGTTTCATATAAGAAGGGTGCTAGATTTACTTGAGTTCTAGTGTTACATGTGTCTGTGTTCAAATTCACTGCTTTATTTACAGGAGATACATACCTGTTTCATTTTCAGGTAAAGCAGTGTTAGTAGTCACTGAAATAGGACTCAGTTTAGAGATACAGTAATGTTCTTGTACTGCATCTGCTTAGCATCACAAAATGAATAAAAGAATGTTCTATCTACACACTGTGTGTTTTCCTCTGTACAAAACAGGAAAATCAATTCATACTCATGCCTAATGTATTTTTAACTTGTTGCTAAATACATGATTATATCAGACTTTTACTTATTCGTTGTATGCGGGTTTTGCATATGAAGTATGTAAGTAATTGGAGATCATTTGATTCACGAGTCTGTTTCAGTGTTTCAGTCTGTTCCAGTGTTTCACGTGTCAGTGTTCTAATTCACTGCTTTACTTACAGGAGATATATACCTGTTTCATCTACAGGTAAAGCAGTGATAATAGTCACTAAAACAGGACTCACTTTAGAGATACATTAATGTACTTGTACTGCATCTGCTAAGCATCCAAAAATGAATAAGAGAATGTTCTATCTACTAACTGTCTCCTTTCTTCTGTACAGAATAGTAAAAACAATTCATACTCATGAGTATATATTTTTAACACATTGATAAATGCATTGTTACATAACTCCTTTAGTTATTTGTTGTATCCGGGTTTCATATAAGAATGGTGCTAGAGTTACAAGAGTTATAATGTTTCACGTGTCTGTGTTCAAATCCACTGCTTTATTTACAGGAGATACATTTCTGTTTCATCTACAGGTAAAGCAGTGTTAGTAGTCACACAGTGTAGAGATACAGTAATGTACTTGTACTGCATCTGCTTAGCATCACAAAATGAATAAAAGAATGTTATATCTACAAACTGTTTTTTTTCCTCGGTACAAAATAGGAAAATCAATTCATTCTCATGCCTATGTATTTTTAAAGAATTGTTAATGCCTTGTTATACCAGTCTTTTCTTATTCGTTGCATGCGGGTTAGCATATGAAGTGTTTAAGTAATTGGAGCTCATTTGTTTCACATGTCTGTTTTCAAATTCATTGCACTATTTAAGAAATACTTAGCTGTTTGTGCTACAGGGAAAGCAGTGTTAGTAGTCTTTGAAATAGGACTTAGTTTTGAGATACAGTAATATACTTGTACTGCATCTCCTTAGCATCAAAAAGAATTAGAGAATATTCTATCTACTAACTGTCTGTTTTCTTCTGTACAGAATAGTAAAATATATTCATACTAATGAGTATATATTTTTAACACATTGCTAAATGCATTGTTACATAACTCTTTAGTTATTCGTTGTATGCGGGTTTCATATAAGAAGGGTGCTAGAGATACTAGAGTTCCAGTGTTTCATGTGTCAGTGTTCTAATTCACTGCTATATTTACAGGGGATACATACCTGTTTCATCTACAGGTAAAGCAGTGTCAGTAGTCACTTAAATAGGACTCAGTTTAGAGATAGAGTAATGTACTTGTACTGCATCTGTTTGGCATCCAAAAATGAATAAGAGAATGTTCTATCTACTGTCTGTTTTCTTCTGTACAGAATAGTACAATCAATTCATACTCATGAGTATATATTTTTTACACTTTGCTAAATGCATTGTTTCATAACTTTTAGTTATTCATTGTATGTGGGTTTCATATAAGAAGGGTGCTGCAGTTACTAGAGTTCTAGTCTTTCACGTGTCTGTGTTCCAAATCCCTGTTTTATTTACAGGAGATACATACCTGTTTCATCTACAGGTAAAGCAGTCTTAGTAGTCACTGAAATAGAACTCAGTTTAGAGATACAGTAATGTACTTGTACTGCATCTGCTTAGCATCACAAAATGAATAAGAGAATGTTCTATCTACAAATTGTGTGTTTTCCTCTGTACAAAATAGTAAAATCAATTCATACCCCTGACTATATATTTTAAACATATTGATAAATGCATTGTTATATCAGTCTTTACTTATTTGTTGCATGCGGGAGTTTCTGTGTTCAAATTCAATGCATTAATTAAAAGAGTTACAGAGCTGTTTTATTTACAGGGAAAGCAGTGTTAGTAGTTATTGAAATAGGACTTTGTTTTGAGATACTGTAGTGTACTTGTGCTGCAACTGCTAAGCATCACAAAATGAATAAAACAATGTTTTAATTCCACACTGTGTGTTTTCCTCTGTACAAAATAGAAAAACCAATTCATCCTCATGCCTAATGTATTTTTAACTTGTTGCTAAATACATGATTATATCAGACTTTTACTTATTCGTTGTATGCGGGTTTTGCATATGAAGTATGTAAGTAATTGGAGATCATTTGATTCACGTGTCTGTTTTCAAATTCATTACACTAATTAAGAATTACATAGCTGTTTGCTCTACAGGTATACCAGTGTTAGTATTCATTGAAGTAGGACTTAGATTAGAGATAAAGTAATTTATTTATACTGCATCTGCTTAGCATCAAAAAAATGAGAGAATGTTCTATCTACTAACTGTTTTCTTCTGTACAAAATAGTAAAATCTATTCATACTCATGAGTATATATTTTTAACACATTGCTAAATGCAGTGTTACATAACTTTTTTAGTATTCTTTGTATGCTGTTTTAATATAAGCAGGGTGCTAGATTTACTTGAGTTCTAGTGTTTCACGTGTCTGTTTTCAAATTCACTGCTTTATTTACAGGAGATCCATACCTGTTTCATCTACAGGTAAAGCAGTGTTAGTAGTCACTGAAATAGGACTCAGTTTAGAGATAGAGTAATGTACTTGTTCAGCATCTGCTTAGCATCACAAAATGAATAAAAGAATGTTCTATCTACACACTGTGTGTTTTCCTCTGTACAAAATAGGAAAATCAATTCATACTCATGCCTAATGTATTTTTAACTTGTTGCTAAATGCATTGTTATATCAGTCTTTACTTATTCGTTGCATGCGGGTTTTGCATATGAAGTATGTATGTATTTGGAGATCATTTGATTCACGTGTCTGTTTTCAAATTCATTGTACTATTTAAGAAATACATAGCTGTTTGCTCTACAGGTAAACCAGTGTTAGTAGTCATTGAAATAGAACTTAGATTAGAGATAAAGTAATTTATTTATACTGCATCTGCTTAGCAACAAAAAAATAAGAGAATATTCTATCGACTAACAGTTTTCTTCAGTACAGAATAGTAAAAACAATTCATACTCATGAGTATATATTTTTAACACATTGATAAATGCATTGTTACATAACTCTTTTAGTTTTTTGTTGTGTGAGGGTTTCATATAAGAAGGGTGCTAGAGTTACGAGAGTTATAGTGTTTCACGTGTCTGTGTTCAAATTCACTGCTTATTTTCAGGAGATACATATCTGTTTCATCTACAGGTAAAGCAGTGTTAGTAGTCACACAGTTTAGAGATACAGTAATGTACTTGTACTGCATTTGCTTAGCATCACAAAATGAATAAAAGAATGTTGTATCTACAAACTGTTTGTTTTCCTCTGTACAAAATAGAAAAATCAATTCATTCTCATGCCTTTGTATTTTTAACACATTGTTAATGCCTTGATATATCAGTCTTTTCTTTATTTGTTGCATTCAGGTTTGCATATGAAGTGTTTAAGTAATTGGCGCTCATTTGTTTCACGTGTCTGTTTTCAAATTCATTGCACTATTTAAGAAATACTTAGCTGTTTGCTCTACAGGGAAAGAGTGTTAGTAGTCTTTGAAATAGGACTTAGTTTTGAGATACAGTAATGTACTTGTACTGCATCTCCTTAGCATCAAAAAGAATTAGAGAATGTTTTATCTACTTAGAGTCAGTTTTCTTCTGTGCAATATAGCAAAATCTATTCATAATTATGACTATATATTTTTAACACATTGCTAAATGCATTGTTATATGAGTATTTTCCTTATATGTTGCATGCGGGTTTTTCTGTGTTCAAATTCAATGCACTAATTAAAAGAGTTACATAGCTGTTTTATTTATAGGTGAAGCAGTGTTCGTAGTTAGTGAAATAGGACTCAGTTTAGAGATACAGTAATGTACTTGTACTGCGTCTGCTTAGCATCACAAAATGAAAAAAAGAATGTTCAATCTACAAAATGTGTGTTTTTTTATCTGTACAAAATAAAAAAATTAATTCATACTCATGGCTATGTATTTTTAACACATTGCTAATGCCTTGTTATATCAGTCTTTTCTGTATTCGTTGCATGCGGGTTTGCATATGAAGTGTTAAAGTAATTGGAGCTCATAGGTTTCACGTGTCTGTTTTTAAATTCATTGCACTATTTAAGAAATACATTGCTGTTTGCTCTACAGAGAAACCAGTGTCAGTAGTCATTGAAATAGGACTAAGTTTTGAGATAGAGTAATGTACTTGTAATGCATCTGCTTAGCATCAAAAAGAATGAGAGAATGTTCTATCAAATAACTGTTTGTTTTCTTCTATACAAAATAGTAATATCTATTCATACTCATGAGTATATATTTTTAACACATTGCTAAATGCATTGTTACATAACTCTTATAGTTATTCTTTGTATGCGGGTTTCATATAAGAAGGGTTCTAGAGTTACTAGAGTTTCAGAGTTTCATGTGTCAGTGTTCTAATTCACTGCATTATTTACAAGAGATACATACCTGTTTCATCTACAGGTAAAGCAGTTTTAGTAGTCACTGAAATAGGACTCAGTTTAGAGATACAGTAATGTAATTGTACTGCATCTGCTAAGCATCCAAAAATGAATAAGAGAATGTTCTATCTACTAACTGTCTGTTTTCTCTGTACAGAATAGTAAAAACAATTCATACTCATGAGTATATATTTTTAACACATTGATAAATGCATTTTTACATAACTCTTTCAGTTATTTGTTGTATGCGGGTTTCTTATAAGAAGGGTGCTAAAGTTCTAGTGTTTCACGTGTCTGTGTTCAAATTCACTGCTTTATTTACAGGAGATACATACCTTTTTCATCTACAGATAAAGCAGTGTTAGTATTTACTCAGGTTATAGATACAGTAATGTACTTGTACAGCATCTGCTTAGCATCACAAAATGAATTAAAGAATGTTCTATCTACAAAATGTGTGTTGTCCTCTGTACAAAATAACAAAATCTATTCATAATTATGCCTATGTATTTTTAACACATTCCTAATGCCTTTTTATATCAGTCTTTCCTTTATTCGTTGCATGCGGGTTTGCATATGAAGTGTTTAAGTAATTGGAGCTCATTTGTTTCACGTGTCTGTTTTCAAATTCATTGAACTATTTAAGAAATACTTAGCTGTTTGCTTTACAGGGAAAACAGTGTTAGTAGTCTTTGAAATAGAACTTAGTATTTAGATACAGTAATGTACTTGTACTGCATCTGCTTAGCATCACAAAATGAATAAAAGAATGTTCTATATACAAAATGTGTGTTTTCCTCTGTACAAAATAACAAAATCAATTCATACTCATGCCTATATATTTTGAACACATTGATAAATGCATTGTTATATCAGTTTTTTCCTTATTTGTTGCATGCGGATTTTTCTGTGTTCAAATTCAATGCATTAATTAAAAGAGTTACATAGATGTTTTATTTACAGGTAAAGCAGTGTTAGTAGTTATTGAAGTAGGACTCAGTTTAGAGATACAGTAATGTTCTTGTACTGCATCTGCTTAGCATCACAAAATGAATAAAAGAATGTTCTATCTACAAACTGTGTGTTTTCCTCTGTACAAAATAGGAAAATCAATTCATACTCATGCCTAATGTATTTTTAACTTGTTGCTAAATGCATTGTTATATCAGTCTTTACTTATTTGTTGCATGCGGGTTTTGCATATGAAGTATGTAAGTAATTGGATATCATTTGATTCACGTGTCTGTTTTCAAATTCATTGTACTATTTAAGCAATACATAGCTGTTTGCTCTACAGGTAAACCATTGTTAGTAGTCATTGAAATAGGACTTAGATTAGAGATAAAGTAATTTATTTATACTGCATCTGCTTAGCATCAAAAAAATGAGAGAATATTCTATCGACTAACTGTTTTCTTCTGTACAGAATAGTAAAAACAATTCATATTCATGAGTATATATTTTTAACACATTGCTCCATTCTTTGATATATAACTCTTTTAGTTTTTTGTTATTGTTATATGCGGGTTTCATATAAGAAGGGTGCTAGAGTTACTAGAGTTATAGTGTTTCACGTGTCTGTGTTCAAATTCACTGCTTATTTTCAGGAGATACATATCTGTTTCATCTACAGGTAAAGCAGTGTTAGTAGTCACACAGTTTAGAGATACAGTAATGTGCTTGTACTGCATTTGCTTAGCATCACAAAATGAATTAAAAAATGTTGTATCTACAAACTGTTTTTTTTCCTCTGTATAAAATAGAAAAATCAATTCATTCTAATGCCTTTGTATTTTTAACACATTGTTAATGCCTTAATATATCAGTCTTTTCTTTATTTGTTGCATGCAGGTTTGCATATGAAGTGTTTATGTAATTGGCGCTCATTTGTTTCACGTGTCTGTTTTCAAATTCATTGCACTATTTAAGAAACACTTAGCTGTTTGCTCTACAGGGAAAGAGTGTTAGTAGTCTTTGAAATAGGACTTAGTTTTGAGATACAGTAATGTACTTGTACTGCATCTCCTTAGCATCAAAAAGGATTAGAGAATATTCTATCTACTTAGAGTCAGTTTTGTTCTCTACAATATAGCAAAATCTATTCATAATCATGACTATATATTTTTAACACATTGCTAAATGCATTGTTATATGAGTATTTTCCTTATATGTTGCATGCGAGATTTTCTGTGTTCAAATTCTATGCATTAATTAAAAGATTTACATAGCTGTTTTATTTACAGGGAAAGCAGTGTTTTTAGTTACTAAAATGGGACTCAGTTTAGAGATACAGTAATGTACTTGTACTGCATCTGCTTAGCATCACAAAATGAAAAAAAGAATGTTCAATCTACAAAATGTGTGTTTTTTTATCTGTACAAAATAACAAAATTAATTCATACGCATGGCTATGTATTTTTAACACATTGCTTTTGCCTTGTAATATCAGTCTTTTCTTTATTCGTTGCATGCGGGTTTGCATATGAAGTGTTAAAGTAATTGGAGCTCATAGGTTTCACGTGTCTGTTTTTAAATTCATTGCACTATTTAAGAAATACATTGCTGTTTGCTCTACAGAGAAACCAGTGTTAGTAGTCATTGAAATAGGACTAAGTTTTGAGATAGAGTAATGTACTTGTAATGCATCTGCTTAGCATCAAAAAGAATGAGAGAATGTTCTATCAAATAACTGTTTGTTTTCTTCTATACAAAATAGTAAAATCTATTCATACTCATGAGTATATATTTTTAACACATTGCTAAATGCATTGTTACATAACTCCTATAGTTATTCTTTGTATGCGGGTTTCATATAAGAAGGGTTCTAGAGTTACTAGAGTTTCAGAGTTTCATGTGTCAGTGTTCTAATTCACTGCATTATTTACAAGAGATACATATCTGTTTCATCTACAGGTAAAGCAGTGTTAGTAGTTACTCAGTTTAGAGATAGAGTAATGTAGTTGTACAGCATCTGCTTGGCATCACAAAATGAATAAAAGTTTATTCTATCTACAAAATGTGTGTTTTCCTCTGTAATAAATGACAAAATTAATTCATACTCATGCCTAAATATTTTTAACACATTGCTAAATGCTTGTTACATAACTTTTTTATTATTCTTTGTATGCTGGTTTCATATAAGAAGGGTGCTAGAGTTACTAGAGTTACAGTGTTTCACGAGTCATTGTTCTAATTCACTGCTTTATTTACAGGAGATACATACCTGTTTCATCTACAGGTAAAGCAGTGTTAGTATTCACTAAAACAGGAGTCAGTTTAGAGATACATTAATATACTTGTACTGCACATACTAAACATCCAAAAATGAATAAGAGAATGTTCAATCTACTAACTGTCTGCTTTCTTCTGTACAGAATAGTTAAAAAAATTCATACTCATGAGTATATATTTTTAACACATTGATAAATGCATTGTTACATAACTCTTTTAGTTATTTTTTGAATGCGAGTTACATATAAGAATAGTGCTAGAACTACTAGAGTTATAGTGTTTCACGTGTCTGTGTTCAAATTCACTGCTTTATTTACAGGAGATACATACCTTTTTCATCTACAGGTAAAGCAGTGTTAATAGTCACACAGCTTAGAGATCCAGTAATGTACTTGTACTGCATCTGCTTAGTATCACGAAATGAATAAAAGAATGTTATATCTACAAACTGTTTGTTTTCCTCTGTACAAAATAGAAAAATCAATTCATTCTCATGCCTATGTATTTTTAACACATTGTAAATGCTTTGATATATCAGTCTTTTCTTTATTCGTTGCATGCGCATTTCCATATGAAGTGTTTAAGTAATTGGAGCTTATTTGTTTAACGTGTTTGTTTTCAAATTCATTGCACTATTTAAGAAATACATTGCTGTTTGCTCTACAGGGATACATGTGTTAGTAGTTATTGAAATAGGACTTAGTTTTGAGATACAGTTATGTACTTGTACCGCATCTGCTTAGCATCAAAAAGAATGAGAGAATGTTCTATCTACTAATTGTCTGTTTTCTTCTGTACACAATAGTACAATCAATTCATATGCATGAGTACATATTTTTTGCACATTGCTAAATGTATTGTTTCATAACTTTTAGTTATTCGTTGTATGCGGGTTTCATATAAGAAGGTGCTTCAGTTACTTGAGTTCTAGTCTTTCACGTGTCTGTGTTCTAATTCCCTGTTTTATTTACAGGAGATACATACCTGTTTCATCTACAGGTAAAGCAGTCCTAATAGTCACTGAAATCGGTCTCAGATTAGAGATAGAGTAATGTACTTCTACTGCATCTGCTTAGCATCACGAAATGAATAAAAGAATGTTCTATCTACAAGCTGTGTGTTTTCCTCTTTACAATATAGGAAAATCAATTCATACTCATGCCTAATGTATTTTTAACTTGTTGCTAAATGCATTGTTATATCAGTCTTTTACTTATTCGTTGCATGCGGGTTTTGCATATGAAGTGTATAAGTAATTGGAGCTCTTTGATAAACGTGTCTGTTTTCAAATTCATTGCACTATTTAAGAAATACATAGCTGTTTGCTCTACAAGGAAACCAGTGTTAGTAGTCATTGAAGTAGGACTTAGATTAGAGATAAAGTAATTTAGTTATATTGCATCTGCTTAGCATCAAAAAAATGAGAGAATGTTCTACCTTCTAACTGTTTTCTTCGGTACAGAATAGTAAAATCTATTCATACTCATGATTATATATGTCTAACACATTGCTAAATGCATTGATACATAACTTTTATTATTCTTTGTATGCTGGTTTCATATAAGAAGGGTGCTAGAGTTACTAGAGTTCCAGTGTTTCACGTGTCAGTATTCTAATTCACTGCTTTATTTACAGGAGATACACACCTGTTTCTTCTACAGGTAAAGCAATGTTAGTAGTCACTAAAACAGGAGTCAGTTTAGAGATACAATAATGTATTTGTACTGCATCTGATAAGCATCCAAAAATATATAAGAGAATGTTCTATCTACTAACTGTCTGCTTTCTTCTGTACAGAATAGTAAAAACAATTAATACTCATGAGTATATATTTTTAACACATTGACAAATGCATTGTTACATTACTCTTTTAGTTATTCGTTGTATTCGGGTTTCATATAAGAAGAGTGCTAGAGACACTAGAGTTATAGTGTTTCACGTGTCTGTGTTCATATTCACTGCTTTATTTACAGGAGGTACATACCTGATTCATCTACAGGTAAAGCTGTGTTAGTAGTGACACAGTTTAGAGATACAGTAGTGTACTTTTACTGCATCTGCTTAGCATCACAAAATGAATAAAAGAATGTTATATCTACAAACGGTTATTTTTCTCTGTACAAAATAGGAAAATCAATTCATTCTCATGCCTATGTATTTTTAACACATTGTTAATGCCTTGTTATATCAGTCTTTTTTTTATTCGTTGCATGCAGGTTTGCATATGAAGTGTTTAAGTAATTGGAGCTCATTTGTTTCACGTGTCTGTTTTCAAATTCATTGCACTATTTAAGAAATACATTGCTGTTTGCTCTACAGGGAAACCAGGGTTAGTAGTCATTTAAACAGGACTTAGTTTTGAGATACAGTAATGTACTTATACTTCATCTGCTTAGCATCAAAAAGAATGAGAGAATGTTCTATCAACTAACTGTCTGTTTTCTTCTATACAAAATAGTAAAATCTATTCATACTCATGAGTATATATTTTTAACACATTGATAAATGCATTGTTACATAACTCCTTTAGTTATTCTTTGTATGCGGGTTTCATATAAGAAGGGTTCTAGAGTTACTAGAGTTCCAGTATTTCACGTGTCAGTTTTTTAATTCACTGCTTTATTTACAAGAGATACATACATACCTGTTTCATCTACAGGTAAAGCAGTGTTAGTAATCACTAAAATAGAACTCAGTTTAGAGATAGATTAATGTACTTGTACTGCATCTCCTTAGCATCCAAAAATGAATAAGAGAATGTTATATCTATTAACTGTATGTTTTCTTCTGTACAGAATAGTACAATCAATTCATACTCATGAGTATATATTTTTTACACTTTGATAAATATATTCTTTCATAACTTTTAGTTATTTGTTGTATGCGGGTTTCATATAAGAAGGGTGCTTCAGTTATTAGAGTTTAGTGTTTCACTTGTTTGTGTTCCAATTCCCTATTTTATTTACAGGAGATACATACATCTTTCATCTACAGGTAAAGCAGTTTTAGTAGTCACTGAAATAGGTTTCAGTTTAGAGATACAATAATGTATTGTACTGCATCTGCTTAGCATCACAAAATGAAGAAAAGAATGTTTTATCTACAAAATGTGTGTTTTCCTTTGTACAAAATAGTAAAATCATTTCATACTCATGACTATATATTTTAAAGACATTGCTAAGTGATTGTTATATTAGTCTTTTCTTTATTTGTTGCATGCGGGTTTTTCTGTGTTCAAATTCAATGCATTAATTAAAAGAGTTATATAGATGTTTTATTTACAGGGAAAGCAGTATTTGTAGTTATTGAAATAGGACTCAGTTTAGAGATACAGTAATGTACTTGTACTGCATCTGCTTAGCTTCCAAAAATGAATAAGAGAATTTTCTATCTACTAACAGTGAGTTTTCTTCTGTACAAAATAGTAAAATCAATTCATACTCATAAGTATATATTTTTAACACATTACTAAATGCATTGTTACATAACTCCTTTAGTTATTCTTTGTATGCAGGTTTCATATAAGAAGGGTTCCAGAGTTACTACAGTTCCAGTGTTTCACGTGTCAGTGTTCTAATTCACTGCATTATTTACAAGAGATACATACCTGTTTCATCTACAGGTAAAGCAGTGTTAGTAATCACTAAAATAAGACTAAGTTTAGAGATACAGTAATGTACTTGTACTGCGTCTGCTTAGCATCCAAAAATGAATAAGAGAATGTTCTATCTACTAACTGTCTGTTTTCTTCTGTACAAAATAGTAAAATCAATTCATACTCATGAGTATATATTTTTTACACTTTCCAAATGCATTGTTTCCTAACTTTTATTTATTCGTTTTTTGCGGGGTTCATATAAAAACGGTGCGTCAGTTACTAGATTTCTAGTCTTTCACGTGTCTGTGTTCCAATTCCCTGTTTTATTTACAGAAGATACATACATGTTTCATCTACAGGTAAAGCATTGTTAGAATTTACTCAGTTAAAAAATACAGTAATGTACTTGTACTGCAATGCTTAGCATCACAAAATGAATAAAATAATGTTTTATCTACAAAATGTGTGTTTTCCTCTGTACAAAATAACAAAATCAATTCATACACATGCCTATGTATTTTTAACACATTCGTAAATGCATTGTTATATCAGTCTTTTCCTCTTTTGTTGCATGTGGGTTTTGCATATGAAGTGTTTAGGCAATTGGAGTTCATTTGTTTCACGTGTCTGTTTTCAAATTCATTGAACTATTTAAGAAATACACATCTGTTTGCTCTACAGGGAAACCAGGGTTAGTAGTCATTGAAATAGGACTTAGTTTTGAGATACAGTAATGTAATGGTACTGCATCTGCTTAGCATCAAAAAGAATGAGAGAATGTTCTATCAACTAACTGTCAGTTTTTTTCTATACAAAATAGTAAAATCTATTCATGCTCATAAGTATATATTTTTAACACATTGATAAATGAATTGTTACATAACTCCTTTAGTTACTCTTTGTATGCGTGTTTCATATAAGGGTTCTAGAGTTACTAGAGTTCCAGTGTTTCACGTGTCAGTGTCCTAATTCACTGCTTTATTTACAAGAGGTACATACCTGTTTCATCTACAGGGAAAGCAGTGTTAGTAATCACTAAAATAGGACTCAGTTTAGAGATAGAGTAATGAACTTGTACTGCATCTCCTTAGAATACAAAAATGAATAAGAGAATGTTCTATCTACTAACTGTCTGTTTTCTTCTGTACAAAATAGTACAATCAATTCATACTCATGAGTATATATTATTTACACTTTGCTAAATGCATTGTTTCATAACTTTTGGTTATTCGTTGTATGCGGGTTTCATATCAGAAGGGTGCTTCAGTAACTAGAGTTCTAGTTTTTCACATGTCTGTGTTCCAATTCCCTGTTTTATTTACAGGAGATACACTCCTGTTTCATCTTCAAGTAAAGCAGTCCTAGTAGTCACTGAAATAGGTCTCAGTTTAGAGATACAGTAATGTATTGCACTGCATCTGCTCAGCATCACAAAATGATAAAAAGAATGTTCTATCTACAAAATGTGTGTTTTCCTTTGTACAAAATAGTAAAATCAATTCATACTCATGACTATATATTTTAAAGACATTGCTAAGTGCATTGTTATATCAGCCTTTTCTTTATTTGTTGCATTCGGGTTTTTCTGTGTTCAAATTCAATGCATTAATTAAAAGAGTTACATAGATGTTTTATTTACAGGGAAAGTAGTGTTAGTAGTTATTGGAATAGGCCTCAGTTTTGAGATACAGTAATGTACTTGTACTGCGTCTGCTTAGATTCCAAAAATGAATAAGAGAATGTTCTATTTACGAACAGTCAGTTTTCTTCTGTAAAAAATAGTAAAAGCAATTCATACTCATAACTCTATATTTTACACTCATATCTAAATTAACACATTGGTAAATGCATTGTTATATAACTCTTAGTTATTCGTTGTATGCGGGTTTCATATAAGAAGGGTGCTAGAGATACTAGAGTTCTAGTGTTTCACTTGTCTGTGTTTAAATTCACTGCATTATTTACAGGAGATACATTCCAGTTTCATCTACAGGTAAAGCAGTGTTAGAAGTCACTAAAACAGGAGTCAGTTTAGAGATACATTAATGTACTTGAAGTGCATCTGCTAAGCATCCAAAAATGAATAAGAGAATGTTCTATCTGCTAACTGTCTGCTTTCTTCTGTACAGAATAGTAAAAACAATTCATACTCATGAGTATATATTTTTAACACATTGATAAATGCATTGTTACATAACTCTTTTAGTGATTTGTTGTATGCGGTTTTCATATAAGAAGGGTGCTAGAGTTACTAGAGTTATAATGTTTCACGTGTCTGTGTTCATATTAACTGCTTTATTTACAGGAGATACATACCTGTTTCATCTACAGGTAAAGCAGTGTTAGTAGTCACACAGTTTAGAGATACAGTAATGTAATTGTACTCCATCTGCTTAGCATCACAAATGAATAAAAGAATGTTATATCTACAAACTGTTTGTTTTCCTCTGTACAAAATAGGAAAATCAATTGATTCTCATGCCTATGTATTTTTAACACATTGTTAATGCCTTGTTTTATCAGTCTTTTCTTTGTTCATTGCATGCGGGTTTGAATATGAAGTGTTTAAGTAATTGCAGCTCATTTGTTTCACGTGTCTGTTTTCAAATTCATTGCACTATTTAAGAAATACTTAGCTGTTTGCTCTACAGAGAAACCAGCGTTAGTAGTCTTTGAAATAGGACTTAGTTTTGAGATACAGTAATGTACTTGTACTGCATCTCCTTAGCATCAAAAAGAATTAGAGAATGTTCTATCTACTTACTGTCTGTTTTCTTCTGTACAAAATAGTGAAATCTATTCATACTAATGGGTATATATTTTTAATACATTGGTAAATGCATTGTTACATAACTTCTTTAGTTATTCTTTGTATGTGGGTTTCATATAAGAAGGATGCCAGAGTTACTAGAGTTCCAGTGTTTCACGTTTCAGTGTTCAAATTCACTGCATTATTTACAAGAGATACATACCTGTTTCATCTACAAGAAAAGAAGTGTTAGTAGTCACTAAAATAGGACTCAGTTTAGAGATACAGTAATGTACTTGTACTGCGTCTGCTTAGCATCCAAAAATGAATAAGAGAATGGTCTATCTACTAACTGTCTCTTTTCTTCTGTACAGAATAGTAATATCAATTCATACTCATGAGTATATATTTTTGACACTTTGATAAATGCCTTGTTTCAAACTTTTTGTTATTCGTTGTATGCGGTTTTCATATAAGAAGGGTGCTTCAGTTACTAGAGTTCTAGTCTTTCACGTGTCTGTGTTCCAATTCCCTGTTTTGTTTATAAGAGGTACATACATCTTTCATCTACAGGTAAAGCAGTGTTAGTATTTACTCAGTTTAGACATACAGTAATGTACTTGTACTAAATAAATAAAACAATATTCTATCTACAAAATGTGTGTTTTCCTTTGTACAAAATAACAAAATCAATTCATACTCATGCCTATGTATTTTCAACACATTCCTAAATGCATTGTTATATCAGTCTTTTCCTCTTTCGTTGCATGCGGGTTTTGCATATGAAGTATGTAGGTAAATGGAGCTGATTTGTTTGACGTGTCTGTTTTCAAATTCATTGCACTATTTAAGAAATACATTGCTGTTTGTTCTACTGGGAAACTAGTGTTAGTAGTCATTGAAATAGGGCTTAGTTTTGAGATACAGTAATGTACTTGTACTGCATCTCTTTAGCATCAAAAAGCATGACATTATGTTTTATCAACTAACTGTCTATTTCTTCTATACAAAATAGTAAAATCTATTCAAACTCATGAGTATATATTTTTAACACATTACTAAATGCATTGTTACATAACTCCTTTAGTTATTCTTTGTATGCTCTTTCATATAAGAAGGGTTCTAGAGTTATTAGAGTTCCAGTGTTTCACGTGTCAGTGTTCTAATTCACTGCTTTATTTACAAGAGATACATACCTGTTTAACCTACAGGTAAAGCAGTGTTAGTAATCACTAAAATAAGACTCTGTTTAGAGATACAGTAATGTACTTGTACTGCATCTGCTTAGCATCCAAAAATGAATAAGAGAATGTTCTATGTACTAACTGTCTGTTTTCTTCTGTATAAAATAGTACAATCAATTCATACTCATGAGTATATATCTTTTACACATTGCTAAATGTATTGTTTCATAACTTTTATTTATTCGTTGTATGCGGATTTCATATAAGAAGGTTGCTTCAGTTACTAGGGTTCTAGTCTTTCACGTGTCTGTATTCCAATTTTCTGTTTTATTTACAGGAGATACATACCTGTTTCATCTACAGGTAAAGCAGTCCTAATAGTCACTTCAATAAATCTCAGTTTAGAGATAGAGTAATGTACTTGTACTGCATCTGCTTAGCATTACGAAATGAATAAAAGAATGATCTATCTACAAACTGTGTGTTTTCCTCTTTACAAAATAGGAAAATCAATTCATACTCATGCCTAATGTATTTTTAACTTTTTGCTAAATGCATTGTTATATCAGTCTTTTACTTATTTGTTGCATGCGGGTTTTGCATATGAAGTGTGTAAGTAATTGGAGCTCATTTGATTCACGTGTCTGTTTTCAAATTCATTGCACTATTTAAGAAATACATAGCTGTTTGCTCTACAGGGAAACCAGTGTTAGTAGTCATTGAAGTAGGACTTAGATTAGAGATAAAGTAATTTAGTTATACTGCATCTGCTTAGCATCAAAAAAATGAGAGAATGTTCTACCTACTAACTGTTTTCTTCTGTACAGAATAGTAAAATCTATTCATACTCATGATTATATATGTCTAACACATTGCTAATTGCATTGTTACATAATTTTAGTATTCTTTGTATGCTGGTTTTATATAAGAAGGGTGCTAGAGTAACTAGTGTTCCAGTGTTTCATGTGTCAGTATTCTAATTCACTGCTTTATTTACAGAAGATACACACCTGTTTCTTCTACAGGTAAAGCAGTGTTAGTAGTCACTAAAACAGGACTCAGTTTAGAAATACAATAATATACTTGTACTGCATCTGATAAGCATCCAAAAATAAATAAGAGAATGTTCTCTCTACTAACTGTCTGCTTTCTTCTGTACAGAATAGTAAAAACAATTCATACTCATGAGTATATATTTTTAACCCATTGACAAATGCATTGTTACATTACTCTTTTACGTATTTTTGTATGCGGGTTTCATATAAGAAGGGTGCTAGAGTTACTAGAGTTAGAGTGTTTCACGTGTCTGTGTTCAAATTCACTGCTTTATTTACAGGAGATACATACCTGATTCATTTACAGGTAAAGCAGTGTTAGTAGTCACACAGTTTAGAGACACAGTAATGTATTTGTACTGCATCTGCTTAGCATCACAAAACAAATAAAAGAATGTTATATCTACAAACTGTTATTTTACTCTGTACAAAATAGGAAAATCAATTCATTCTCATGCCTATGTATTTTTAACACATTGTTAATGCCTTGTTATATCAGTCTTTTCTTTATTCATTGCATGCGGGTTTGCATATGAATTGTTTTAGTAATTGGAGCTCATTTGTTTCACGTGTCTGTTTTCAAATTCATTGCACTATATAAGAAATACATTGCTGTTTGCTCTACAGGGAAACCAGGGTTAGTAGTCATTGAAATAGGACTTAGTTTTGAGATACAGTAATGTCCTTTTACTGCATCTGCTTAGCATCAAAAAGAATGAGAGAATGTTCTATCAACTAACTGTCTGTTTTCTTCTATACAAAATAGTAAAATCTATTCATACTCATGAGTATATATTTTTATCACATTGATAAATGCATTGTTACATAACTCCTTTAGTTATTCTTTGTATACGGGTTTCATATAAGAAGTGATCTAGAGTTACTGGAGTTCCAGTATTTCACGTGTCAGTGTTCTAATTCACTGCTTTATTTACAAGAGATACATACTTGTTTCATCTACAGGTAAAGCAGTGTTAGTAATCACTAAAATAGGACTCAGTTTAGAGATAGAGTAATGTACTTGTACTGCATCTCCTTAGCATCCAAAAATGAATAAGAGAATGTTCTATGTACTAACTGTCTGTTTTCTTCTGTACAGAATAGTACAATCAATTCATACTCATGAGTATATATTTTTTACACTTTGCTAAATATATTGTTTCATAACTTTTAGTTATTTGTTGTACGCAGGTTTCATATAAGAAGGGTCCTTCAGTTACTTGAGTTCTAGTGTTTCACTTGTCTGTGTTCCAATTCCCTCTGTTATTTACAGGAGATACATACCTGTTTCATCTACAGGTAAAGCAGTCCTCATAGTCACTGAAATAGTTCTCAGATTAGAGATAGAGTAATGTACTTGTACTGCATCTGCTTAGCATCACGAAATGAATAAAAGAATGTTCTATATTCAAAATGTGTGTTTTTCTTTTTACAAAATAGTAAAATCATTTCATACTCATGACTATATATTTTTAACACTTTGCTAAATGCATTGTTATATCAGTATTTTCCTTATATGTTGCATGCGAGATTATCTGTTTCAAATTCAATGCATTAATTAAAAGAGTTACATAGATCTTTTATTTACAGGGAATGCAGTGCTTTTAGTTATTGAAATGGGACTCAGTTTAAAGATAAAGTAATGTACTTGTACTACGTCTGCTTAGCATACAAAAATGAATAAAAGTTTACTCTATCTACTATCTTTCTGCTTTCTTCTGTACAGAATAGTAAAATCAATTCATACTCATGAGTATATAATTTTAACACATTGCTAAATGCATTGTTACATAACTCTTTTAGTTATTTGTTGAATGTGGGATTCATAAAAGAAGGGAGCTAGAGTTTTTAGAGTTCTACTGTTTCATGTGTCTGTGTTCAAATTCACTTCTGTATTTAAAAGAGATACATACCTGTTTCATCTACAGGTAAAGCAGTGTTAATAGTCACTGAAATATGACTCAGTTTAAAGATACAGTAATGTTCTTGTACTGCATGTTCTTAGCATCACAAAATGAATAAAAGAATGTTCTATCTACAAACTGTGTGTTTTCCTCTGTACTAAATAGGAAAATCAATTCATACTCCTGCCTCATGTATTTTTAACTTATTGCTAAATACATGGTTATATCAGTATTTTACTTATTCATTGCATGCGGCTTTTGCATATGAAGTGTGTAAGTAATTGGAGCACATTTGATTCACGTGTCTGTTTTCAAATTCATTGCACTATTTAACAAATACATAGCTGTTTGCTCTACAGGAAAACCAGTGTTAGTAGTCATTGAAATAAAACTTAGATTAGAGATAAAGTAATTTATTTATACTGCATCTATTAGCATCAAAAAAATGAGAGAATGTTCTATCTACTATCTGTTTTCTTCTGTACAAAATAGTAAAATTTATTCATACTCATGAGTATATATTTTTAACACATTGCTAAATGCATTGTTACATAACTTTTTTATTATTCTTTGTATGCTGCTTTCATATACGAAGGGTGCTAGAGTTACTAGAGTTACAGTGTTTCACGAGTCATTGTTCTAATTCACTGCTTTATTTACAGGAGATACATACCTGTTTCATTTACAGGTAAAGCAGTGTTAGTAGTCACTAAAACAGGAGTCAGTTTAGAGATACATTAATGTACTTGTACTGCACATGCTAAGCATCCAAAAATGAATAAGAGAATGTTCAATCTACTAACTGTCTGCTTTCTTCTGTACAGAATAGTTAAAAAAATTCATACTCATGAGTATATATTTTTAACACATTGATAAATGCATTGTTACATAACTCTTTTAGTTATTTTTTGAATGCGAGTTACATATAAGAATGGTGGTAGAATTACTAGAGTTATAGTGTTTTACGTGTCTGTGTTCAAATTCACTGCTTTATTTACAGGAGATACATACCTGTTTCATCTACAGGTAAAGCAGTGTTAGTAGTCACACAGCTTAGAGATACAGTAATGTCCTTGTACTGCATCTGCTTAGTATCACGAAATGAATAAAAGAATGTTATATCTACAAACTGTTTGTTTTCCTCTGTACAAAATAGGAAAATCAATTCATTCTCATGCCTATGTATTTTTAACACATTGTAAATGCCTTGTTATATCAGTCTTTTCTTTATTCGTTGCATGCGCGTTTCCATATGAAGTGTTTAAGTAATTGGAGCTTATTTGTTTAACGTGTCTGTTTTCAAATTCATTGCACTATTTAAGAAATACATTGCTGTTTGCTCTACAGGGATACCTGTGTTAGTAGTTATTGAAATAGGACTTAGTTTTGAGATACAGTAATGTCCTTGTACTGCATCTGCTAAGCATCAAAAAAATGAGAGAATGTTCTATCTACTAATTGTCTGTTTTCTTCTGTACACAATACTACAATCAATTCATATGCATGAGTATATATTTTTTACACATTGCTAAATGTATTGTTTCATAACTTTTATTTATTCGTTGTATGCGGGTTTCATATAATTAGGTTCTTCAGTTACTTGAGTTCTAGTCTTTCACGTGTCTGTGTTCTAATTCCCTGTTTTATTTACAGGAGATACATACCTGTTTCATCTACAGGTAAAGCAGTCCTAATAGTCACTTCAATAAATCTCAGTTTAGAGATAGAGTAATGTACTTGCACTGCATCTGCTTAGCATCACAAAATGAATAAAAGAATGTTCTATCTACAAAATGTGTGTTTTCCTTTGGACAAAATAGTAAAATCAATTCATACTCATGCCTATGTATTTTTAGCACATTGCTAAATGCATTGTTATATCAGTATTTTCCTTATTTGTTGCATGCGAGTTTTTCTGTGTTCAAATTCAATGCATTAATTAAAAGAGTTACATAGCTGTTTTAATACAGAGAAAACAGTGTTTGTAGTTATTGAAATAGGACTCAGGTTAAAGAAACAGTAATGTACTTGTACGGCGTCTGCTTAGCATCCAAAAATAAATAAGAGAATGTTCTATCTACTAACTTTCTGCTTTCTTCTGTACAGAATAATAAAATCAATTCATACTCATGAGTATATATTTTTAACACATTGCTAAATGCATTTTTACATAACTTCTTTAGTTATTTGTTGTATGTGAGTTTCATATAAGAAATGTGCTAAAGTTACTAGACTTCTAGTGTTTCCCGTGTCTCTGTTCAAATTCACTGCTGTATTTACAGGGGATACATACTTGTTTCATCTATAGTTATAGCAGTGTTAGTAGTTACTCAGTTTAGAGATACAGTAATTAAATTGTTCTGCATCTGCTTAGCATCCCCAAATGAATAAAAGAATGTTATATCTACAAACTGTTTGTTTTCCTCTGAACAAAATAGGAAAATCAATTCATTCTCATGCCTATGTATTTTTAACACATTGGTAAATGCATTGTTATATCAGTCTTTTCCTTATTTGTTTTATACGGGTTTTTCTGTGTTTAAATTCAATGCATTAACTAAAAGAGTTACATAGCTGTTTTATTTAAAGGGAAAGCAGTGTTAGTAGTTATTGAAATAAAACTCAGTTTAGAGATACAGTAATGTACTTGTACTGGATCTGCTTAGCATCCAAATATGAATAAGAGAATGTTCTATCTACTAACTGTCTGCTTTCTTCTGTACAGAATTGTAAAATCAATTCATACTCATGTGTATATATTTTTAACAGATTACTAAATGCATTGTTACATAACTCTTTTAATATTTCTTGAATGCGGGTTTCATAAAGGAAGGGAGCTAGAGTTACTAGAGTTCTAGTGTTTCACGTGTCTGTGTTCAAATTCACAGCTGTATTTACAGGAGATACATATCTGTTTATTCTTCAGGTAAAGCAGTGTTAGTAGTCACTGAAATAGGACTCAGTTTAGAGATAGAGTAATGTTCTTGTACTGCATCTGCTTAGCATCACAAAATGAATAAAATAATGTTCTATCTACAAACTGTGTGTTTTCCTCTGTACAAAATAGGAAAATCAATTCATACTCATGCCTATTGTATTTTTATCTTGTTGCTAAATGCATTGTTATATCAGTCTTTTACTTATTCGTTGCATGTGGGTTTTGCATATGAAGTGTGAAAGTAATTGGAGCTCATTTGTTTCACGTTTCTGTTTTCAAATTCATTGCACTATTTAACAAATACATAGCTGATTGCTCTACAGGTAAACCAGTGTTAGTAGTCATTGAAATAAGACTTAGATTAGAGATAAAGTAATTTAGTTACACTGCATCTGCTTAGCATCAAAAAAATGAGAGAATGTTCTATCTACTAACTGTTTTCTTCTGTACAAAATAGTAAAATCTATTCATACTCATGAGTATATATTTTTAACACATTGCTCAATTCATTGTTACATAACTTTTTTAGTATTCTTTGTATGCTGGTTTCATATAAGAAGGGTGCTAGAGTTACTAAAGTTCCAGTGTTTCACCAGTCAGTGTTCTAATTCACTGCTTTATTTACAGGAGATACAAACCTGTTTCATCTACAGGTAAAGAAGTGTTAGTAGTCACTAAAACAGGACTTAGTTTAAAGATACATTAATGTACTTGTACTGCATCAGCTAAGCATCCAAAAATGAATAAGAGAATGTTCTATCTACTAACTGTCTGCTTTCTTCTGTACAGAATAGTAAAAACAATTCATACTCATGAGTATATATTTTTAACACATTGAGAAATGCATTGTTACATAACTCTTTTAGTGATTTGTTGTATGCGGGTTTCATATAAGAAGGGTGCTAGAGTTACTAGAGTTATAGTGTTTCACGTGTCTGTGTTCAAATTCCTGCTTATTTACAGGAGATACATACCTGTTTCATCTACAGGTAAAGCAGTGTTAGTAGGCACACAGTTTAGAGATACAGTAATATTCTTGTACTGTATCTGCTTAGAATCACAAAATGAATAAAAGAATGTTCTTCTTTTATTCTACAAATTGTTTGTTTTCCTCTGTACAAAATAGGAAAGTCAATTCATTCTCATGCCTATGTATTTTTAACACTTTGTTAATGCCTTTTTATATCAGTCTTTTCTTTATTCGTTGCATGCGAGTTTGCATATGAAGTGTTTAAGTAATTGGCGCTCATTTGTTTCACGTGTCTGTTTTCAAATTCATTGCACTATTGAAGAAATACTTAGCTGTTTGCTCTACAGGGAAACCAGTGATAGTAGGCATTGAAATAGGACTTAGTTTTGAGATACAGTAATGTACTTGTACTGCATCTCCTTAGCATCAAAAAGAATTACAGAATGTTCTATCTACTTACTGTCTGTTTCTTCTGTACAAAATACTAAAATCTATTCATACTCATGAGTATATATTTTTAACACATAGCTAAATGCATTGTTAGATAACCCCTTTAGTTATTCTTTGTATGCGGATTTCATATAAGAAGGGTGCTAGAGTTACTAGAGTTCGAGTGTATCACGTGTCAGTGTTCTAATTCACTGCTTTATTTACAAGAGATACATACCTGTTTTTTCTACAGGTAAAGCAGTGTTAGTAGTCACTAAAATAGGACTCAGTTTAGAGATACAGTAATGTACTTGTACTGCATCTGCTTAGCATCCAAAATGAACAAGAGAATATTCTATCTACTAACTGTCTGTTTCCTTCTGTACAGAATACTACAATCAATTCATACTCATGAGTATATATGTTTTACACTTTGCTAAATGCATTGATTCATAACTTTTATTTATTCGTTGTATGTGGGTTTCATATAAGAAGGTTGCTTAAGTTACTAGAATTCTATTCTTTTACGTGTCTGTGTTCCAATTCTCTGTTTTATTTACAGTAGATACATACCTGTTTCATCTACAGGTAAAGCAGTCCTAGTAGTCACTGAAATAGGTCTCAGTTTAGAGATACAATAATGTATTGTACTGCATCTGCTTAGCATCACAAAATGAAAAAAATAATGTTCTCTCTTCAAAATGTGTGTTTTCCTTTGTACAAAATAGTAAAATAAATTCATACTCATGACTATATATTTAAAACACATTGCTAAAAGCATTGATATAACAGTCTTTTCTTATTTGTTCCATGCGGGTTTTTCTGTGTTCATATTCAATGCATTAATTAAAAGAGTTACATAGATATTTTATTTACAGCAAAGCAGTGTTAGTAGTTATTGAAATAGGACTCAGTTTAGAGATACAGTAATGTACTTGTACTGCATCTGCTTAGCTTCCAGAAATGAAAAAGAGAATGTTCTATTTGCTAACAGACAGCTTTTTTCTGCACAATATAGTAAAAGCAATTCATCCTCATAACTCTATATTTTAAAATCATTGCTAAATTAACACATTGCTAAATGCATTGTTACATAACTCTTAGTTATTCGTTGTATGCGGGTTTCATATAAGAAGTGTTCTAGAGTTACTAGAGTTCTAGTGTTTCACTTGTCTTTGTTTAAATTCACTGCTTTTTACAGGAGATACATACCTGTTTTATCTACAGGTAAAGCAGTGTTAGTAGTGACTCAGTTAAGAGATACAGTAATGTACTTGTACTGCATCTGCTTAGCATCACAAAATGAATAAAAGAATGTTCTATCTACAAAATATGTGTTTTCCTCTGTACAAAATAGTAAAATCAATTCATACTCATGAGTATAAATATTTAACACATTCTTAAATGCATTGTTATATCAGTCTTTTGCTTATTTGTTGCATGCGGGTTTTTCTGTCTTCAAATTTAATGCATTAATTAATAGAGTTACATAGTTGTTTCATTTACAGGGAAAGCAGTGTTAGTAGTTATTAAAATAGGACTCAGTTTAGAGGTACAGTAATTTAATGTACTTGTACTGCATCTGCTTAGCATCCAAAAATGAATAAGAGAATGTTCTGTCAACTTACTGTCTGCTTTCTTCTGTACAGAATAATAAAATCAATTCATACTCATGAGTATATATTTTTAACACATTGCTAAATGCATTGTTACATAACTCTTTTAGTTATTCGTTATATGCGGGTTTCATATAAGAAGTGTGCTAGAGTTACTAGAGTTCTAGTGTTTCACTTGTCTGTGTTTAAATTCACTGCTTTAATTACAGGAGATACATACCTGTTTCATCTACAGGTAAAGCAGTGTTAGTAGTAGTCACTCAGTTTAGGGATACAGTAATGTACTTGTACTGCATCTGCTTAGCATCTCAAAATGAATAAAAGAATGTTCTATCTACAAACTGTGTGTTTTCCTCTGTACAAAATAGGAAAATCAATTCATACTCATGCCTATGTATTTTTAACACATTGCTAAACGCATTGTTATATCAGTGTTTTCCTTATTCTTTGCATGCAGGTTTTTCATATGAAGTGTTTAAGTAATTGGAGCTCATTTGTTTCACGTGTCTTTTTTCAAATTCATTGCACTATTTAAGAAATACATAGCTGTTTGCTCTACAGAAAAGCCAGTGTTAGTAGTTAGTGATATAGGACTTAGATTTGAGATACAGTAATGTACTTGTACTGCATCTGATTAGCATCAAATAAAATGAGAGAATGTTCTATCTACTAACTGTTTTCTTCTGTACAAAATTGTAAAATCTATTCATACTCATGAATATATATTTTTAACACATTGCTAAATGAATTGTTACATAACTCCTTTAGTTATTCTTTTTATGTGGGTTTCATATAAGAAGGGTGCTAGTGTTACTAGAGTTCCAGGGTTTCATGTGTCAGTGTTCTAATTCACTGCTTTATTTACATGAGATACATACCTGTTTCATCTACAGGTAAAGTACTGTTAGTAGTCAGTAAAATAAGACTCAGTTTAGAGATACAGTAATGTACTTGTACTTCATCTTCTTAGGATCCAAAAATTAATAAGAGAAAGTTCTATCTATTAACTGTCTGGTTTCTTCTGTACAAAATAGTAAAATCTATTCATACTCATGAGTATATATTTTTTACACATTGCTAAATGCATTTTTACATAACTCCTTTAGTTATTCTGTGTATGTGGGTTTCATATAAGAATGGTGCTAGTGTTACTAGAGTTCCAGTGTTTCACGTTTCAGTTTTCTAATTCACTGCTTTATTTATAAAAGATACATACCTGTTTCATTCACAGGTAAAGAAGTTTTAGTAGTCACTAAAATAAGACTCAGTTTAGAGATACATTAATATACTTGTACTGCATCTGCTTAGCATCCAAAAATGATTACGAGAATATTCTTTCTACTAACTGTTGGTTATCTTCTTTACAAAATAGTAAAATCTACTCATACTCATGAGTATATATTTTTCACACATTGCTAAATGCATTGTAACATAACTCCTTTAGTAATTCTTTGTATGCCGTTTTCATATAAGAAGGGTGCTTCAGTTACTAGAATTCTAGTGTTTCACGTGTCTGTGTTCAAATTCCCTGTTTTATTTACAGGAGATACATACCTGTTTCATCTACAGGTAAAGCAGTGTTAGTAGTCACTCAGTTTAGAGATACAGTAATGTATTTGTCCTCCATCTGCTTAGCATCCAAAAATGAATAAGACAATATTCTATCTAGTAGCTGTCTGCTTTCTTCTGTACAGAATATTAAAATCATTTCATACTCATGAGTATATATTTTTAACACATTGCAAAATGCATTGTTACATAACTCATTTAGTTATTTGTTGTATGCGGGTTTCATATGAGAAGGAAGCTAGAGTTACTAAAGTTCTAATGTTTCACGTGTCTGTGCTCAAATTCACTGCTGTATTTACAGGAGATACATACCTTTTTCACCTACAGGTAAAGCAGTGTTAGTAGTTTCTGAAATAGGACTCAGTTTAGAGATACAGTAATGTACTTGTACTGCATCTGCTTAGCATCACAAAATGAATAAAAGAATGTTCTATCTACAAACTGTTTGTTTTCCTCTGTTCAAAATAGAAAAATCAATTCATACTCATGCCTATGTATTTTTACACATTGCTAAACGCATTGTTATATCAGTCTTTTCTTTATTCTTTGCATGCGGGTTTTGCATATGAAGTGTTTAAGTAATTGGAGCTCATTTGTTTCACGTGTCTTTTTTCAAATTCATTGCACTATTTAAGAAATACATAGCTGTTTGCTCCACAGGGAAGCCAGTGTAAGTAGTCATTGAAATAGGACTTAGTTTTGTGATACAGTAATGTACATGTACTACATCTGATTAGCATTAAAAAAATGAGAGAATGTTCTATCTCCTAACTGTTTTCTTCTGTACAAAATAGTAAATTCTATTCATACTCATGAGTATATATTTTTAACATATTGCTAAATGCATTGTTACATAACTCCTTTAGTTATTCTTTGTATACGGGTTTCATATAAGAAGGGTGCTAGAGTTACTAGAGTTGCAGTGTTTTACGTGACAGTGTTCTAATTCACTGCTTTATTTACAGGAGATACATACCTGTTTCATCTACAGGTAAAGCAGTGTTATTAGTCACTAAAATAGGACTCAGTTTAGAGAAACAGTTATGTACTTGTACTGCATCTGCTCAGCATCCAGAAATGAACACGACAATGTTCTATCTACTAACTTTTGGTTATCTTCTGTACAAAATAGTAAAATCTACTCATACTCATGAGTATATATTTTTAACACATTGCTAAATGCATTGTAACATAACTCCTTTAGTAATTCTTTGTATGCCGTTTTCATATAAGAAGGGTGCTTCAGTTACTAGAGTTCTAGTGTTTCACGTGTCTGTGTTCAAATTCCCTGTTTTATTTACAGGAGATACATACCTGTTTCATCTACAGGTAAAGCAGTGTTAGTAGTCACTCAGTTTAGAGATACAGTAATGTACTTGTACTGCATCTGCTTAGCATCACAAAATGAATAAAAGAATATTCTATCTACAAAATGTGTGTTTTCCTCTGTACAAAATAGTAAAATCTATTCATACTCATGACTATAAATTTTTACACATTGCTAAATACATTGTTATATCAGTCTTTTCCTTATTTGTTGCATGTGGGTTTTTCTCTATTTAAATTCAAAGCATTAATTAAAAGAGTTACATAGCTGTTTTATTTACAGGTAAATCAGTGTTAGTAGTTATTGAGGTAGGACTCAGTTCAGAGATACAGTAATGTAATTGTGCTACATCTGCTTAGCATCCAAAAATGAATAAGAGAATGTTCTATCTACTAACTGTCTGCTTTCTTCTGTACAGAATAATAAAATCAATTCATACTCATGAGTATATATTTTTAACACATTGCAAAATGCATTGTTAAATAACTCATTTAGGTATTTGTTGTATGCGGGTTTCATATAAGAAAAGAGCTAGAGTTACTAAAGTTCTAGTGTTTCACATGTCTGTGTTCAAATTCACTGCTGTATTTACAGGAGATACAAATCTGTTTCATCTACAGGTAAAGCAGTGTTAGTAGTCCCTGAAATAGGACTCAGTTTAGAGATACAGTAATGTACTTGTTCTGCATCTCCTTAGCATCACAAAATGAATAAAAGAATGTTCTATCTACAAACTGTGTATTTTCCTCTGTACAAAATATGAAAATCAATTCATACTCATGCCTATGTATTTTTAACACATTTCTAAACACATTGTTATATCAGTCTTTTCCTTATTTTTTGCATACGGGTTTTGCATATGAAGTGTTTTAGTAATTGGAGCACATTTGTTTCACGTGTCTTTTTTCAAATTCATTGCACTATTTAAGAAATACATTGCTGTTTGCTCTACAGGCAAGCCAGTGTTAGTAGTCATTGAAATAGGACTTAGTTTTGAGATAGAGTAATGTACTTGTACTTCATCTGCTTAGCATCCAAAAATGAATATGAGAATATTCTATGTACTAACTGTCTGATTTCTTCTGTACAAAATAGTAAAATCTATTCATACTCATGAGTATATATTTTTAACACATTCCTAAATGTATTGTTACATAACTCCTTTAGTAATTCTTTGTATGTGGGTTTCATATAAGAAGGGTGCTTCAGTTACTAGAGTTCTAGTGTTCCACGTGTCTGTGTTCAAATTCCCTGTTTTATTTACAGGAGATACATAATGTTTCATCTACAGGTAAAGCAGTGTTAGTAGTCACTCAATTTAGAGATACAGTTATGTAATTGTACTGCATCTGCTTAGCATCCAAAAATGAATAAGAGAATGTTCTATCTACTAACTGTATGTTTTCTTCTGTACAGAATAATAAAATCAATTCATACTCATGAGTATATATTTTTAACACATTGCAAAATGCATTGTTAACTCATTTAGTTATTTGTTGTATGCGGGTTTCATATAAGAAAAGAGCTAGATTTACTAAAATTCTAGTGTTTCACATGTCTGTGTTCAAATTCACTGCTGTATTTACAGGAGATACAAACCTGTTTCATCTACAGGTAAAGCAGTGTTAGTAATCACTGAAATAGGACTCAGTTTAGAGATACAGTAATGTACTTGTTCTGCATCTGCTTAGCATCACAAAATGAATAAAAGAATGTTCTATCTACAAACTGTGTGTTTTCCTCTGTACAAAATAGGAAAATCAATTCATACTCATGCCTATGTATTTTTAACACATTGCTAAACACATTGGTATATCAGTCTTTTCCTTATTTTTTGCATACGGGTTTTGCATATGAAGTGTTTAAGTAATTGGAGCACATTTGCTTCACGTGTCTTTTTTCAAATTCATTGCACTATTTAAGAAATACATTGCTGTTTGCTCTACAGGGAAGCCAGTGTTAGTAGTCATTGAAATAGGACTTAGTTTTGAGATAGAGTAATGTACTTGTACTGCATCTGATTAGCATAAAAAAAATGAGAGAATTTTTTATCTACTAATTGTTTTCTTCTGTACAAAATAGTAAAATCTATTCATACTCATGAGTATATATTTTTAACACATTGCTAAATGCATTGTTACATAACTCCTTTAGTTATTCTTTGTCTGCGGATTTCATATAAGAAGGGTGCCAGAGTTAATAGAGTTCCAGTGTTTCACGTGTCAGTGTTCTAATTCACTGCTTTATTTACAGGAGATACATTTTTGTTTCATCTACAGGTAAAGCAGTGCTAGTAGTCACTAAAATTGTACTAAGTTTAGAGATACATTAATGTACTTGTACTTCATCTGCTTAGCATCCAAAAATGAATACGAGAATGTTCTATCTACTAACTGATTTCTTCTGTACAAAATAGTAAAATCAATTCATACTTATGACTATATATTTTTAACACATTGCTAAATGCATTGTTTTATCAGTCTTTTCCTTATTAGTTGCATGTGGGTTTTTCTGTGTTCAAATTCAATGCATTAATTAAAAGAGTTACATAGCTGTTTAATTTACTGGGAAAGCAGTGTTAGTAGTTATTGAAATAGGACTCAGTTTAGAGATACAGTAATGTACTTGTACTGCGTCTGCTTAGCATCACAAAATGAAAAAAAGAATGTTCTATCATTTAACTGTCTCTTTTCTTCTGTACAGAATAGTAAAATCAATTCATACTCATGAGTATATATTTTAACACATTGCTAAATGCATTGTTACAGAACTCTATTAGTTATTTGTTGTATGCGGGTTTCATATAAGAAGGGTGCTAGAGTTACTAGAGTTCTAGTGTTTCACGTGTCTGTGTTTACATACACTGCTGTATTCACAGGAGACACACAGCTGTTTTATCTACAGGTAAATCAGTGTTAGTAGTCACTGAAATAGGACTCAGTTTAGAGATACAGTAATGTACTTGTACTGCATCTGCTTGGCATCACAAAATGAATGAAAGAATGTTGTATCTACTAACTGTCTGTTTTCCTCTACAAAATAGTAGAATCAATTCATACTTATGAATATATATTTTTAACACATTCCTAAATACATTATTATATAACTCTTTTAGTTATTCATTGTATGCGGATTTCTTTTAAGAAGGATTCTATTGTTAGTAGAGTTCTTGTGTTTCATTTGTCTGTGTTCATATTCACTGTTGTATTTACAGGAGTTACATAGCTCTTTGCTCTACAATTAAAGGAGTATTAGTCATTAAAAAGGACTCAATTTTGAGATACAGTAAAGTACTTGTACTTCATCTGCTTATCATCACAAAATGAATGAAAGAATGTTCTATCTAATAATGGTTTGTTTTCCTCTGTAAAAAATAGTAGAATCAATTCATACTCATGAATATATATTTTTAACACATTGCTATATGCATTGTTACATAACTTATTTATATATTTTTTCTATGCGGGTTTCATATAAGAAGGGTGCTAGATTTACTAGAGTTCTAGTGTTTCACGTGTCTGTTTTCAAATTCACTGCTGTATTTACAGGATATATATAGCTGTTTCACCTACAGGTAAAGCAGTGTTTGTAGTCTCTGTAATAGGACTCAGTTTATAGATACAGTAATGTACTTGTACAACATCTGCTTATCATCGCAAAAAGAATGAAAGTTCTATCTAATAACTGTTTACTGGACTTCTTATGTTTCACGTGTCTGTGTTCAAATTCACTGGCGTATTTAAAGGAGTTACATAGCTGTTTGCTCCACAGGGAAATCAGTGTTATTTATTGAAGTAGGACTCAGTATTTTTATAGAATAATATACCTGTACTGCTTGTTCTTAGCTTTTCAAAGTGAATGAAGAATAATGTTTCAAATCACTTTCTGATTCCTTATCAAAAAAACAAGTAAATCTAAATTCATACTTATTAGAATATATTTTTCTTAACACCTTTCATAATGCATTGTTAAACAATTAATTTATTATTCTTTGCACATGAAATTCTGAAGTGTTTCAAGTTATCTAAAATAGTTTCTCTAAAGTGTATGGTTTGAAATATACTGCTTCTCCTTAGCTATGAAAGAGAATGAAGAATAATGTTTCAAATATATTTCTGTTTTGTTCTCTAAAAAACAAGTAAAAATCAATTCATACTAATGAAGATATATTTTTTCGACACATATCTTAAGGTATTGTTAAAGAACTTATTTAGTAATTCTTTGCACGTGTTTTTCTGCTAACAAGAGTTTCAAGTTATCTGCATTAGTTATTCTGAAGAATTAGGTTTCATGTTACTGCACTATTTACAAGAGTTATACAGCTGTTTGCTCTTCAGGTCTTCAGTGTTAGTAATTGAAATAGGACTTAATTTTCTTACACAGCCATTTACCTGAACTGCTTCAGCTTAGCATCGTAAAATGATTGAAAGAATCTTGTACCTACTAACTGTCTGTTCTTCTCTGTAAAAAAATTGTAAAAATCAATTCATACTCATGAATATATATTTTAACACATTGCTAAATGCATTGTTATATAACTCTTTTAGTTATTCGTTGTATGCGGGTTTCATATAAGAAGGGTTCTAGAGTTACTAGAGTTCTTGTGTTTCACGTGTCTGTGTTCAAATTAACTGCTGTATTTACAGAAGTTACATATCTGTTTATTCTACAGGGAAAGCAGTGTTAGTAGACATGGAAATAGAACTAAGTTTTGAGATAAAGTATAGTACTTTTACTGAATTTACTTAGCATCACAAAAAGAATGAAAGAATGTTGTATCTACTGTCTATTTTCTTCTGTAAAAAATAGAAAAAATTAATTCATACCCCTGAATATATAGTTTTAACACGTTGCTAAAGGCATTGTTATATAACTTTTTTAGTTATTGCTTGCATGCGGGTTTCGTATAAAAAGGGTTCTAGAATCACTAGAGTTCTTCTGTTTCACGTGTCTGTGTCCAAATTCACTGTTGTATTTACTGGAATTACATAGCTGTTTGTTTTACCGATAAAGCAGTGTTATTGGACATGTCTGCTCTATAGGGGAAGCAGTTTTAGTTATTGAAATTGGACTCACTTTTGATACAGAATAATATAGTTGTACTGCTTGTTCTTTGTTTTTCAAAGTGAATGAAGTATGACGTTTCAAATCACTTTCCAATTCCTTAGCTAAAAAACAAGAAAAACTCCATTCATACTTATTACAATATATTTTTCTCAACACCTTTCAAAATGCATTGTAAAAGATTCATTTCATATTCTTTGCATGTGGGACACTGCTAACAAGTCTTTCAAGGTATCTAAAATAGTTTTCTTGAAGTGTATGGTTTCAAATACACCTAATTTTTTACAAAAGATAAACAACTATTTGCATCTAAGAAAAAGCAATGTTAAAAATTAGAATAGAACTTAGTTTTTTAACATGGAAATGTACCTGTTCTGCTTCTGCTTAGCATCACATAATAAAGGAATGAATTTTGTTTCTAATAACTCTTAGTTTTATACCTTTAAAAACTAGTAAAAAATCAATTCACACATATGAACATATATTTTTTACACTTTTCTCAATGCATTTTTATATAATTCATTTCGTTATTCTTTGCATGAGGGTTTTGTATACGATTAGTTTTAAGTTATTGTACTTCATGTGTTACACGTGTCTGGTTTCAAATTCACTGCTGTATTTAATAGAGTTACATAGCTGTTTGTTCTACAGGTAAAGCAGTGTTAGTAGTCATTTAAATAGGACTCAGTTTTGAGATACAGTAAAGTACTTATAGTACGTCTGCTTTGCATTGCAAAAAGAATGAAAGAATGTTGTATCTACCAACTGTCTGTTTTACTCTGTAAAAAATAGTAAAAATCAATTCATACTCATGAATATATATTTTAACACGTTGTTAAATGCATTATTATATAACCCTTTTAGTTATTTGTTTTTTTTGCGGGTTTCATATAATAAGGGTACTAGTTACTAGAGTTCTAGTGTTTCACCTGTCTGTGTTCAAATTCACTGCAGTATTTAAAGGAGTTACATAGCTGTTTGCTCTACAGGGAAAGCAGTGTTAGTTATTGAAATAGGACTCAGTTTTGTTACAGAATAATATACTTGTACTGCTACTTCTTAGGTTTCAAAGTGAATGATGAATAATGTTTCAAATAACATTCTGTTTCCTTCTCTAAAAAACAAGTAAAAATCAATTTATACTAATTAAGATATATTTTTTCAACACATATGTTAAGGTATTGTTAAAGAACTTATTTAGTAATTCTTTGCACGTGTTTTTCTGCTGACAATAGTTTCCAGTTATCTGCATTAGTTTTTCTGAAGTATATGGTTTCATGTTTACTGCACTACTTACAAGAGTTATACAGCCGTTTGCTCTTTAGGTCTACAGTGTTAGTAATTGAAATAGGACGCAATTTTCTTACACAGCCATGTTCCTGAACTGCTTCAGCTTAGCATCGCAAAAAGAATGAAAGAATCTTGTATCTACTAACTGTCTGTTCTTCTCTGTAAAAAAATTGTAAAAATCAATTTATACTCATGAATATATATTTTAACACATTACTAAATGCATTGTTATTGTAATAACTCTTTTAGTTATTCATTGTATGTGGGTTACAAAATACTGTACATGTACTGCTTCTCCTTAGCTATCAAAGAGAATAAAATATAATGTTTCAAATAACTTTCAGTTTCCTTCTCAAAAAAAATAAAAATCAATTAATAGTAATTAAGATATATTTTTTTCAACAAATATCCTTAGGTGTTGTTAAAGAACTTATTTAGTAATACTTTGCACATGTTTTTCTGCTAACAAGACTTTCAAGTTATCTGAATTAGTTTTTCTGAAGAATATGGTTTCATATTTACTGCACTATTTACAACTGTTTGCTGTTCAGGTCTACAGTGTTAGTAATTAAAATGGGACGCAGTTTTCTTACACAGCCATGATTCTGAACAGCTTCAGCTTAGCATCGCAAAATGAGTGAAAGAACTTTGTTTCTAGTAACTGTTCCTATCCTTCTCAAAAAAAATGTACTACTCAATTTATACTTATGAATCTATATTTTTATCACATTGCTAAATGCATTCTTATATATCTCTTTTAGTTATTCTTTATATGAGGTTTTCATGTAAGAAGGGTTATAGAGTTAATAGAATTCTTGTGTTTCACGTGCCTGTGTTGAAATTCACTGCTGTATTTACAGGAGTTACATAGCAGTTTGTTCGACAGGTATAGCAGTGTTAGTAGTCATTGAAATAGTACTCAGTTTTCAGATACAGTATAGTACTTGTACTGCATCTGCTTAGCATCACAAAAAGAATGAAAGAATCTTATATCTACTAACTGTCTGTTTTCCTCTGTAAAAAATAGTAAAATCAATTCATACTCATGAATATATATTTTTAACACATTGCTAAATGCATTCTTATATAATGCGTTTAGTTATTCGTTGTATGCGGGCTTCATATAAGAAGGGTTCTAGACTTACTAGAGTTCTGGTGTTTCACATTCCTGTGTTCAAATTCACTGCTGTATTTATAGCAGTTACATAGCTGTTTGTTCTAAAGGTAAAGCAGTGTGAGTAGTCATTGAAATAGGACTGTTATGAGATACAGTGAATTACTTGTACTGCGTCTGCTTAGCATCGCAAAAAGAATAAAAGAATGTTGTATCTACTAATTATTTTCTTCTGTAAAAAATAGTAAAAATCAAATCATACTCATGAATATATATTTTGAACACGTTGCTAAATGCATTGTTATATAACTCTTTTAGTTATTCATTGTATGCAGGTTTCATA